>NW_024745309.1:355000-425000 GCF_018991925.1 Homarus americanus | reverse complement strand
GTGTAAAATACCTCATTATTAAATCTAGTTTTTTTTTTTACAGAACAGTAGAAAAGTGATATAAGTAACACTGGAATGTAATTTGAGGTAATGACAATTGGTTAAGTAACTTACAAAAAGACAATAATGGAAATAATTAAGTTGTAAAGAGGATTAACTGCAAATAATGAAGATGGTTGACTAAATTGATGAAATATTTGCTTTGGAATTTGCGGTTAAAAGGTGTATGAATACTGTACGCGGTAAGCTTGTTAGATGCTCCCGTAAAGTCATGACTTATTAAGAGCTTCGTGTGGATTCCGTCTGTCGTTATTTGCACATAATTACCATTGCTTTATGTTATGTTATTAAACTTATGCAAATAGGAAAGCAACTTTTATGTTAGCTGTAAATCACATAGTGTACCTGGTCGTGTGATTAACGGGAATTAACATCATTTTGTGTATCCTGCCGTGGGCCTGACCGGGCGTACTGATGGAGTGTTCAGACATGATGGAGGGCCGCCGCCATCACCAGACTAATACACCTGAGGAGCACAGGACATAACCTTGTTGAGGAAGGCATCATGTGACCCCGATCCTCACCGCTACGTGGGGGTAAAACAATGCTACAACACCAAGGTCCTAAGGGTCAGTTCTCTATGTATATGACTGGAGACGTAACCCGTAATTAAAAGTTCATTAGTATCTTCCAGTCGTGAGTCTTTTCAATCGTCAAGTTTTATATGCAAGAATTCCGTGGGCTGAAACGTAATTTGGGTACGATGATGACTCCGTCTCACCTCACTAATTGGTCTAATTACACCAATAAAACGACCAATTACCTGTGGTGAAGGCTGGCCACGCCCTCCACTGGGAAGGGGCGGGGCCGCTCACTAATTATCTGTCAGTCTTACAGGTCGCCTGACAGTACCAGAATTTACTATTATTAACATCCTCCTGCTTGACAGCTGCTGCAGGCAAAAACTTTTATTGTTGACCAATTTGAAATATTATCTCCTCAATTTTTATATATTTATCCAATCATTTCTTTATTGTTTTTTGGAGTTGTTAAAATGATATACGTATATAGTTACTGAAGACAATAAATCTTAGTTTACGTTTGAAAAAGCACACACACACACACACACACACACACACACACACAGTATATTTATCGAGGACTTGCTATGGTAACCTTTGATCGTGTGATACTGGGCAATATTGTCAGCTTAGGAAACAATAAATACTATACTTGTAACACTTCTATAAACCTGTGATTGTATGAACATTATTTAATAAACTTTTAAGCTGTCACTACTGTTCTAAGCTGAATTATAATTTCTGAATAAAACTCATAAAGCTTATATTATTGTTCTAAGCTGTAATGTCACTCACCTGTATGGTATAAACTGTGTGTAGTGGAGACGTACAGTATGTTTTCTTTACTTATTACTGTCCCTTTGTATGTATCTATAACTTGTACTTATATTTGTAATTTTAACCGTATCTCTAACTGCACTGTGCTTGTAATGGTACCTGCGTCTATACATGTGCTTGTAACCGTACCTGCGTCTATACCTGTGCTTGTTGCCGTACCTGCGTCTATACCTGTGCTTGTTGCCGTACCTGCGTCTATACCTGTGCTTGTTGCCGTACCTGCGTCTATACCTGTGCTTGTTGCCGTACCTGCTTCTATACCTGTGCTTGTTGCCGTACCTGCGTCTATACCTGTGCTTGTTGCCGTACCTGCGTCTATACCTGTGTTTGTATCCGCACTTATACCTATAGTTGTGCTTGTAATCGCACCTGTATCGGATCTAGTACAGTGACCTTGTTCCTCATTGTAGATACCCTTGTGTACCTCCCTTGAAGTTGTTACCTGTGGCTGAGTCTTTACCTGTACTATTATCTGTGAACAAAAGAATATCTCTCTATTAAGAATCTATTCCTTACTATCAATGAAGACATCCTCTTGTAACTTCGCCAGGAGGTTAAACCGACGCAGTTGTTCTCGAGACAATTTTCTCACTGTTACGAGCTGTGATTGTACGTGTTGCAGGAGGTTCTGAGGGTGTTGGATCTGTCTTAATGGTTGGCTGTCGCTAGTTGAGGTCATGGTCAATGGGGAAGAGGTGGGGTTGGGTGGTGTGGGGATGGTGTAGGGGTGAAGAGGGAGCAAGGGACTAATGCATGGCTGTCACATGTCGCCACTGTCACGTCCGTAATGTTTTGTCATATTCGTCGTGTTCATTACACCCCGTCACGTCGTTATGTGCCAAGTTCCCTGTGTTCGATAATAGTCGTCACGTATCGTATACCTTACATGTGTCTAGTTGGTGTTTAATATTAGAACTATTACTTCCGTTTGTTTGGTAAAATTGATAATAAATAAAGACAGGTTGAACCCTTATCTTCATTTATATGTATTTGTTTTATTTATTGGAAGGGATTGTGGTAGAGAGAGGGTAGAAAGTCGTAAATAAATGGATGACTTTCGTGAAACTTTTGTGTACAAGATGAAGAATTTTTTGGGGGGGGACTTCCTCTTAGGGGACGAGTGATCAGCCGTGAACCCGGATTCTCAAGGTTTCGTGTCAATTTTTTTTCCCGTAACTGTGGATATGAGAACTCGTTAAACTGGCTCACTTAAACTAGGGCACAAAAATGGCTGCCAATATGACGGTGAAATTAGTTTAGACTCTGGCATAACTAGATGCGTTCGCTCATCCATACTTAAACAAAGAATCTTATACGAAGCCTTGAGAACCCGATCGATGGTTCATAATGAATCTCTTATGCATGAGGTATTTCGGTTCGGATAAGTTGAATGTCTTTAATGGAGTTGTCCCAGAAAGAGACGGCAGGTTTAGACCACGCAGGTAGATCTTGTATTATACCATAGCGGGAGCTCAGGTGAGTCTTGAGTCGTATACAGGTGAGGAGGACGAGAGGTGATGGAAGGTTAGGAAAGAGAGTTTGAATTCATATCGATTATTTAAAATGATTTCTCACTCAGGATGGTGATATATGAACGTGTTTAACTGTCTAATTCAAACAACGAAATGAAGATGTATTCTCAACAAATTCGTAGGTTAAATATAACACAGTTTCGGGTTTACAAAGATGGCTCATGATGTTTACTTAGCTAACACAGGAGCATCTAGAAATTCCATAAGAGGTTTATTGACATTCAGCCTGAAATTTCAAGCTCAGGAACCCTTAGTTTGGGAGCATTAAACCCTTAGACTTTATACATGTGAGAATCAAGGCTCAAGCAACCTTATACCCGGGGACAAAAACCTTGCAATAACGTTTAAAGAACATCATCTACTTATCAACTCCATCAACATACCTTATGATGAGGAACGTGAAGGAGAGAAATATATCCTGATTTATTCATAGAAAATACTTCAGGTCCACTCTCTTACCTCCACACAGATGTAATGATCATTTGGAGTGAGGGGGAAGGTAAGTTTAAAACACTGCAGTAATCACAAAAGACATAACAATAACCAGCAAGTGTAAATATAAGATCGATTTCCCGGGATTTTTTCAGCTTGTGTTACGTGTAAATAAATAAATAGCAACAACAACAAATCGCTGGAAGGTCAATGGAGTTTTTCAGCTGAGAATTTGTTATTTTTCCATTATGAGAGTTCCTGATCTATCTTGCTGTGATGGCTAATACATGTTCCAGGTAAAGGCAACACCTATAGGACTCACAAAAACCTCACAAGCACATCTCACGGACTCCCTCAAAAATCCGTGAACAACCCGCGGACCAAAAACACGAACGAATCATCTCAAAGAACAACGAAAGTAAATCAAACAAAACCCCACGATACAATAAACGAACCCGCGGCACCAAGAAAATGAAACCCTCACGACACTTCACTCGTTTCCGGAAGTGTCGTGTTGATAGCTGCATACAAAACTCTGTTAAGTTTTTTGATCACGCAGATCATTATAGCACAGGTGTATTGCCTTACAACAGGTATTAAGTAATTGGACATTTGTTTGTAAAGAGTCAGGTGTGCCGACGTGGCTGCCTGTGCAAGTGTTAGCGCCTGTGCTCGTGTTATCACCACGGATGGTAAATTGCTTAGAGTATCTGTGTTGTGTCAGTTAAAAGCAGCAGGTAAACCACAGGTGATGTAGTGATTATTTGTACATGCAGATACCACACCTTGCCTTACCCACCACACCTTGCCTTACCTACCACACCTTGCCTTACCTACCACACCTAGCCTTACCTACCACACCTTGCCTTACCTACCACACCTTGCCTTACTACCACACCTTGCCTTACCTACCACACCTTGCCTTACTACCACACCTAGCCTTACTACCACACCTTGCCTTACCTTACCCCCACACTACCTACCACACCCTTGCCTTACCTACCACACCTTGCCTTACCTACCACACCTAGCCTTACCTACCACACCTAGCCTTACCCACCACACCTTGCCTTACCTACCACACCTAGCCTTACCCACCACACCTTGCCTTACCTACCACACCTTGCCTTACTACCACACCTTGCCTTACCCACCACACCTTGCCTTACCTACCACACCTTGCCTTACCTACCACACCTTGCCTTACTACCTCACCTACCACACCTTACCTCACTTACCTCATCTACCACACCCAACCAACCGTAACACCATTTGCCTCCCCTTCCACCACCACGAATAATAACAATAATAACAGTCATAAACACACCGACAACATTCACAGCTAATAATAGTTCCACGTGTTACCCTTTGTGTGGAGACTATCTCTATTGACAGCTCACACAGGTATCCGAATAGATGATTGGTAGCGTACAGGTGATGACTATGTTTGCCTGAAAAGGGATTAGGATTTAGGATGGAAAATGATGACGTTCTTTCGGAGATATATATATATATATATATATATATATATATATATATATATATATATATATATATATATATATATATATATATATATATATATATATATATATATATACATAAACTTATAAGTATATATAGAAAAACATTGATGAAAGTTAAGATAATGTGGTATTCTCTCTCGCTATGGAACAATGGATCAATTGGATTCATCATTTGTTACGTAAAATTGATGATATTTCTCAACATAATGATTCACTTTGACAGGTGTGAGGAAACCAATTGTAGTAATATACAGGTGGTGAGGGACAGGTATTGAGGTGTTTTGGCCTGAATCGTCGACAGGTAAATATTTAAAATCGTTCCTAACCTAACCCCTACCTAACACAAGCTGACCCATGCCTAACCCAACCCATGCCTAACCCAATCCATGCCTAACCCAACCCATGCCTAACCCAACCCATGCCTAACCCAACCCATGCCTAACCCAACCCATGCTTAACCCACCCCATGCCTAACCCAACCCATGCCTAACCCAACCTTGGCGTCAAAATCCAGACAAACTGTTGTAATTTCTCAATGTGTTCTTTTATTCCCTGTTAAAAATTAAATATCAACTTACGAAATACAGAAAGACTCTATGAGAATAATGATTTGTGTTTTAGAGACACGGTGCGCTAAATCCACTGTGTATAAAGCCTTCTCGTCTCCCTCAGAAGCCTGGCCGGCACCCCTGGAGTATAATGCGGCTCCTGCCATGTTTCCAGCCCTGTGTATCAGCCAATTAGTCCATGAACTCTGAGGATTAAGCGATAAAATAGTATAGCAAGGTATTCTCCATCGCATTAAGGTACAGATTAAACTAATAACGGCGGCGAACACGAAGACTCGGTTGAAATGGTCACGAGTGTTGTGTCGAGGCTCTGTTTGGCTACCTAATTGGAGGTAACCTACACCTTTATGACTGCCGGGGATGAAGTCGAGGTTATTATTGGGGGAAAGTTATTTGTGAAGTCGAGGTTTTATATTTTTTTTTTTATGTCGTCTGGGTGATGATGATTCCTGGTATACAAAGATTACCTGCAGAGTTTTGTTGTTGCTTCTTCTTAACAAAAATTTTACCTGTTGTAGCTAATAAAGACTTAATCTATAGCGATTATTTCGATTCATAAAGGTTCAATTTCACTAATTGTATCGATTTTTTTTCACGGTTATATTCCGAAAATAAATTTGAAAAATATAATTAAAATATTTGAAAAGTATTTGATTACTGAAGTAAATCAACAAGAACGTAATAATTTGTTTTTGTTTTCTGTCACTTGGCGTCATTTTGTTTATCATCTGGGTCCCTGGAGAAGGAGAGGCTAAGCAAGACGTCTAGCACTGGTAATGACGATAAACACAAACATGCTTCCTCAGGTGCATCAGTAATCAAGAGAACTACCAGCAAGGTGTCCGCCTGCTGGAGTGGTCCCTGGACACACACTAGAACACCAGGTAGATAATTATACTTGGAGTCAGTTAGTTAGTTTTATGGTCTTGTTGTGGACCTTAGGGTAGTGATGACAGTTTTTTGAGGTAGGTTACACACACACATACATACACACGAAAAAACGCTCATACAACACCATCAAGACAGATACGTACATACACACAAGCGCAGACACACACACAATTATATTTATCCAAACAATAATAATAGTATGGATGTATATATATTCATGTATTCAGCTGTCGTTGTAAGACCATTAACAGTCCTGTGTTGGTGATATAGATGACTCTCCCACCACCTCTCCCCACCATCGCCTTCACTATCAGCTTCCTTCATCAACACCACCACCTACCTCCACCACTGCCAGCTCCCTCCACCACTGCCAGCTCCCCTCCATCACTGCCATCTTCCCTCCATCACTGCCAGCCCTCCATCACTGCCAGCTCCCTCCACCACTGCCATCTCCCTCCATCACCGCCATCTCCCTCCACCACTGCCATCTCCTCCATCACTGCCATCTCCCTCCATCACTGCCATCTCCCTCCATCACTGCCATCTCTCTCCATCACTGCCATCTCCTCCATCACTGCCAGCTCCCTCCATCACTGCCATCTTCCCCTCCACCACTGCCATCTCTCCATCACTGCCAGCTCCCCTCCATCACTGCCAGCTCCCTCCATCACTGCCATCTCCCTCCACCACTGCCAGCCCCTCCACCACTGCCAGCCTCCACCACTGCCATCTCCTCCACCACTGCCATCTCCTCCATCACTGCCAGCTCCCTCCATCACTGCCAGCTCCCTCCATCACTGCCATATCCTCCTCCACCACTGCCAGCTCCCTCCATCACTGCCAGCCCCTCCACCACCAGCCCCCTCCACCACTGCCATCTCCCTCCACCACTGCCAGCTCCCTCCACCACTGCCAGCTCCCTCCACCACTGCCATCTCCCTCCACCACTGCCAGCTCCCTCCACCACTTAAGCCTGTGTGTCATCAGCACTGACTCATCTCTATACCATGTTCATTGACCTCTCAAGTGAATACGAAAAACACAGAGAGAGAGAGAGAGAGAGAGAGAGAGAGAGAGAGAGAGAGAGAGAGAGAGAGAGAGAAAAAAAAAATTATTTACCTCTACGACAAAAAAAAAAACTGGCCAAAGCCTTTAAATATCCCAGTATCACACACACACACTTGGACCACTCAGAAACACATGGGTGCACTCGAGGTAAGGAAGCGTACACATATTAATTGAAACTGTATCTCGGTTAATATTTGATTTCTTGTATAATCCACATCGCCCTCTACCTCCCTCAGTCACTTTGCCTCCCTCACTTGTTGTACTACACCTTGTTAACCTCTGTTGTTGACACCTGCGATACTGACTGACAGCTATACTTGCCGTGTAGTTAAGCTGACTTACGGTTTTACTTATTTTCTTGTATTTATTGCTGCGTCGAGTTAACGGATGTACGTTTGTGAAACTATGGGCAAGTTTCTTTACGCCATTTGCTTCTGTCTACCCAGCAGTAATTGGGGACCTGGATGTTAATCGATTTACGGATCGTATTCCGGGGTAATGGCTAGCCAGTGCAGTTGGTGAGTTGTCCGGTCTTCTCGGACTATTCATTGACACTGGGTCATGCAGCTCGTTAACTAAGGGTGTGGTTGTTGTGTTGGCGACAGCTTCTACACCTTAAACAAATTCACGCCTAGGTGGCCCTTGGGCCGACCATCCTCGTTCACACCAGGGGTAACCATTATTATGTATGTATGTATGTATGTATAGTATGTATGTATGTATGTATGTATGTATGTATGTATGTGGGTGGGTGTGTTTACGTGCACATGCGTGTGTGTGTGTGTGTGTGTGTGTGTGTGTGTGTATAGCAATATTTATAAAGACGCCTAGTATAGTATCCTTCAAACTTTACATTTATCAAAATAACAACAAAACAAGTGACGTGTTTTAACTAAGATATACATAAACACACACACACAGGGAAGGATAGTGCAGCAGCTAACATTACCCAACTTACAACTGAACCCCCAAAAAATATACAACAAAATTTTGAAATGATCGATGCAATATTTTCGTCAACAAAGCAGAGTTCGGAACAGTTAGAAGAGTGAGTGAAGATTCCTATTTTTTTTAAACATATATTAGTTGTTTATTGTGAGCTTTATTAATTTGCTTTTATTAATTTATTCACTCAAGTTATGATATTCGTAATGCTGTTGTAGTCAGTCGGTTGTATTCTATTATACGATTTCGTAACCAAATATCGAAGCGTTTTGTGAAGCAGTATCGTTCGACGTAATGGTTTCTCAACTATATCTTGATCGACAGTGACAGGGAAAAAAATCATTGGGAAAAAGTCACCGGGGAAAAAACGTGATAAGAAAAAAAAATCACAGTCAGAATGTTTGTTAGATTATGTTAAAAGGTGATTTTTTTCTGTATATATTTTTTTAATGTGATTTGAGAATGTCTTGTTAAACAAAATATTTATAGGAATCCTTCTAAATTTTTCCCATATTTACTAATAATATTTACAGTACACAATAACGCTTTTAGACATTCATAATAACAAGACAAAAATCAACCCCTCCCCCTTCCCCCAAAAAATCACACATACACACACACACACACACACACACACACACAAACACAAAAATAAAATCCAAATAAACAGAAAATAAATTAATATATATAAGGCACTAACACCTCCTACTTTTGTGTTAGAGATGAACTGATGATAAAACGACTAAGCAACAAAAACAGGTAATTTGATTCTCTCCCTCATTACATCTTATCGAATTACTGAACTATTTATTTGTCCTCTTGTTTAATGATCTTCCATAAATCATTTTCACCTCTTACGATACTAAACAAAGCTCATCGGGGCACACACTCTATAGCTCCCCCACTCGTGAGAACTGTTCAATATAACATGAGTTTGTTCTTTCACCGTGTTATTTCTAAGTCATTATGTGTTCATGTGTGTTATTATGTGTTCATGTGTGTTATTTCTTCATTAATGTGTTTAGAAATATGTGTTCTTAGCTCATCAATATGTGTGTGGGGGTAATATGTGCTCTTCCCTCTTCAATATGTAAGGTTGATACATATGTCTACTCTATTCTTGAATGTGCAGGAGAAAATGACAGTAAATTAACTAAAAAAATATTAAACCAACGAAGATTAGATGGAGATAAAACGAACGCAAACCAAAGCAAACAAACCAAACATACAAACAAGCGAGAATAAAACAAAGAACAAACAAATAAAACCAAACACACTAAACACACTGAACAAACTAAGGGATGGATAAACAAACAAGACCAAACAAAGAAAAACAAACACAGGAAATAATTATTAAACAAACAGATCAAAACAAACACAAATAAAAACAGAAGACAAACAGAAGCAGAAACACTTGATCAACTTTTAATATATTCAATTATATTATACAAAATATTCCTTCCTTAACAACAAACTTAAAATATAATATAACTTTGTCCTTCAACACAAGTTTATTTTCAGTAATATCAAGTTTAAATATCCTGTAATATTTAATGTATTGTCTAAATTATTGTAACTTTATATTGAAATTTTTATTTTTTTCTAAAATTTCGATGTTGAAATTTTCATAATATAACCATATAAAAATTCTCTAAAATACTAAATAATTTTGGAGAATTTAGCGATATATAATCCTATAATTATAAGACCATCGAAATCCCTTTACCTTAAAAATTTGAGAAATTAACCCAAAATCCCTTAATTTAGGGAATTTAGGAAGAACTATTTTGTATTTATCCTTTTATCTTTTACATCACCATTACGTAAGATAATATCGTGAAATATTGCCTGGAGGTAAACATAACATTTATTGTTATGGTGACCTGCGTGGTAGAAATGTCATCGTGGTAGGTATAATAATTCTTGACATTAGTTTGACTGTTGTCGTATCTTAGTGAGCTTCCTTCCTTCCTTCCTTCCTTCCTTCCTTCCTTCCTTCCTTCCTTCCTTCCTTCCTTCCTTCCTTCCTTCCTTCCGAGTTTTTAGTAATGAGATTTTGGTAAGGTCGTCTCGCTAGCGTTGTCCTCTACGCCTCTCTACTCAACGCTAAAATGAGAGCCTCTAATCGGTAGGCTGCACTAGCGTTGGTTTATGGTCTTATTCAACGCTACAACGCAACGCCATAACCATCAGGCTCCTCTGGTCTTATTCAACGCTACCAGGCGGCGCTGTGGCCCTAACGCCCCATAAATAATAAAGGGAGAGACGGCCGTAATCAGTAACCCTATTACATGTCGATAAAGCTGGCAAATGTTAACAACAAGGACCCCCTGTTGGCTCTCCCTCACAGCTCCCTACCCTCCCTTCCTCCCTCCCCTCTACCGTACTTACCTCCCTCCTTTCCTTCCCTACCGTACTTCCCCCCCCCTACCTTCCCCTCTTCTCACCTTGCTTACTTCCTTTGCTTTTCTTCCTTTATTCCCCTCCTCTCTTCTTCCTTCCTCCCTCCCCTACATCCCTTCCATCCTTTCCTTCGTCCTTTAATATATGCTCCCTTTATACCCTGTCCCTCCCTCCCTCCCACTCTCCCTCCCTCCGCCCATACAACATGCCCACCCCTCCCACAATACCAGTCCTCTCTCCCTCCTTCCCCTTCCCTCCTCCCTCCCCTCCCCTCCCTTCCCTCCCCTTCTCCCCTTCCTCCTCCTCACTCCTTCCCTACACTTCCCCCTCCCTCCTCCCTCCCTCCCCTTCTCCCCTTCCCCCCCCCTCCCTCCTCCCTCCTCCCTTCTCCCCTCCCCTCCCTCCCTCCTCCTCTCCCCACTCCCTTCCCCCCTCCCCCCCTCCTTCCCCTCCCCTTCTCCCCGTCCCCCTCCCCCACCTCAAGAATACTCAAGTGTTGACGTTAGAATAATTAAAGTCAACCCTATGATAGCCCCGAGGCTCCTCTGTGTGTTCATTTAGGTAACATTTACTACTTAAAACTACGTATACTCACCTGACCTCCTAAACAACTACACCTATTCGTCACCTCCAACACATTGGTAAATTGGTTCTCTTGGGACTCAGAAAAGACAAGTCCGATTTAACAACTGAATTATATACTACGATCTGACTCATGCTCGTTGAGTCATTACCACCTTGTAGTATCATCATCACTGACTCCCTATCTTTACAACTTGCTCTTTAAAACTCGCAGTTCAGATTATTTCTCATACACAAGTTTCCGAGAGGTGGACGCGTTGATGTCTTGGCCAAATATGAATCTCAAGGTAGCGCCCCCGTTGTGAAGGCGTTAATGACCATATGATGGGTGATACCTTGAGATTGTGTCTACATTATACACCAAGTAGATAATGACCATTAATGTGTGTGAAGGCCTCAAGACCTCCTGACGTTATGTACTGAATTACTAATGTAGACTCTAATGCGATAATCATTAACTGACCGCTGGGGCCCGATAGATACCCTTTGATAGTGACCCTTTGTGATTTTGTGATCTCTGCTCCCCCTCCCCCCACAACCTTCCCTCCACTTTCCCTCCCTCCACCTTATGGCACTTCCAGCCCTCCACCAACTTCTAGCATACACACACACACACACGCACCTTCCCTCCCTCCCTCCCTCCCTCCAATGCAAGCTCTCATTTTTGCTCAGTGTTTATACTGTCTGGGTCACACAATAAGAAAATATCAACAAGAAATTTTGGAAGTTCACTGCCATAGGCGACTCACTGATATATAAACAAATCATTCTGTAGTGTAGATGTTAGGATGGAGCACTCTCATACTCTCGTTCCTCCTGTACTGTGCTCCATTAAGGCTAATACATAGGTGTACACAGGAAGAACCTATAGGTGACTCTGTACGTTTCGGCTGTAAGTGACTGTGTGTACGTTTCGGCTGTAAATGACTGTGTACATTTCGGCTGTAAGTGACTGTGTACGTTTCGGCTGCAAGTGACTGTGTGTACGTTTCGGCTGTAAGTGACTGTGTACGTTTCGGCTGTAAGTGACTGTGTACGTTTCGGCTGTAAATGACTGTGTACGTTTCGGCTGTAAGTGACTGTGTGTACGTTTCGGCCATCTTCACTGGAACTAACTTAACGTAACTTAATCTGTCCATATACAGTTGAAGACAAAATTACCCGGACACCTTTTATTTACTGAGGTTCAGGTAGGTAAAAGGTGGCAAGGATTATTAAACATCTAATTACTGAAGAATTTTCTTTGTTTGATAAGAGTATCTTTTCATGTTCATCAGCAAACACATATTATTACACAAATACAAAGTTTGTTGCGCGCATACAAGGGGTCGGTATACAGGTGTTTTGATATATATTCATACACAGGTGTACCACATTTGTACATTATACGTGGATACAATAAGATGAATATACGCATTTACATACGTACATTCATAAACTCACACGCACTGAAATTGTCTAGATTATACCAGTACATAATGACACACACACACACACACACACACACACACACACACACACACACACACACACACACACACACACGCACACGGCCCAATATAGTACAAAACGCACCAATAAAAACACAAACATACTAAAAAAAAAAATGCCAAAATTAGCTCAGAAACAACCAGAATAAATTTAATAACGTCATTTTAAAGGAACAAATTTTAAGACGTATCGTTAATGTCTCCATAAATATGTTAAATTATTGATCATTTTCCTTCCAATACGCGATACAAACACCTTTCCAATTTCTTATAATTCACCTCCCCAAAAATCTTACGTCAGTATTTTTCTCGTAAAATTGAAAATACGTCGAGGTTATGAATCATAGAAAGTAGATTAATATCGTAAAGTTAAGTGAACTAAAGTTACTAGATAAAACTAACTTAGGGGAATTTTGTTTTTAGAATTTTAAAGAGTAAAAATAAAAACAAATCCTATTACTTTTTTATATGAAAATTTCTATAGAATTAACCAATTAAAATTATATTAAGATCATTAAGCTAATTATGGCTCGAATTATAATTAGGCTTTAGTAATTATTTTTGATTGTTAAGCTATCAAAAAATTAAATATTAATGAATTAAAAACAGGAAGGTGGAATGTTTGATATAAATGAATAATACAAGTGAATAAAGGTGAATGTTATGTAAATCTTGTACTCTGGCTGTACCCTAATTACTGACTACTGTACCATAGACACCTGTATGCAGTAATTACTGCTAATATTTCAAACATTTGTACAGGTGTATTGTTCCTATTATGAAGTTCTATAGGTAAGCATATGTGCAGGTGTAATAAAATATGTATATTCTGCCCTACACCTGTTTACTGGCCGACACCACACCTGTACACTCACCACACCTGCACTCTCTCCCACAAAACACGTGTATACTTCCCCGCACCACACATGTAATTTCTTTTACACCTGTCACGTTTGCAAGACTAACATATGCCACAGTTTATGATATTGCAAACATAATATTGCAAAAACCGCAGACTGAATATCAAGCGTAGACCGAACACCGCTACAGACCGAATACTGACACTGTTATGGGGGCTGCGAGAGCTTCCAGTCTTAGTTCTCAGACCTACACACACCTACAAGGACCTATAATAATAATGGTTGCCCCTGCAAATCGAGGATGGCCGACCATAGGGCCATCTAGGCGTGAATTTGTTCAAGGTGTAGAAGCTGTCGCCAACACAACAACCACACCCTGAGTTAACGAGTTACATGACCCAGTGTCAAGGAATATTCCGAGAAGACCAAACAGTTTGCCAACTGTACTGGCTAGCCATTAACCCGAAACACGATCCACAAATCGATTAACATCCAGGTCCCCAATTACTGCTGGGTAGACAGAGGCAAATGGCGTAAAGAAACTTGCCCATAGTTTTACCCTGCCCGGAGATCGAACCAGGGTTCACTACCTTGCGAGGCGAGCATGCTGACCATTACACCACAGGTCGCCATGCACCTATACAGACCTACACAAACCAACACGGACCAACACGAACCTTCACAAATGTAAAATAAACCAAACATCACAGCAGATGATCTTTAAAAATGTAAACCTCATTATTTTCTCAGTCCCCCCAAAATAAAACTCCTGAACTTATGATACACTTAATGTTAAAGGTTCAAGTTTAAATTCCTTGTTCTGAACTTGGAGGTGAAGGTCTAGGTGTCAACATTACCCTTCTGATCTTAAGTTTATATAATTATATAAGATGTTAGGTAATGTGCCAATACAAACTGGTTCTTCCGAAATTACTGAACTCTCCGCCAACTTTTAACTTTGATGATCAGCGTTCGTTCTTTAGTTCAGTCCTGTTCTTCTGGTGAATTTTCTGAACGTATTTGTTTGAACTCATAATTCTAGGCTTAAAAAATTCTTTGTGTGTCAAAATTGTATCAAAGGTTTGGAGAGAGAGAGAGAGAGAGAGAGAGAGAGTCAAGCTTTCCAATGTGTCAAGTTACGTACTATGTCAAGCTTGAAGTGCGTCAGGCTTCGAAGAGTGTCAAGGTATGCAGTGTGTCAAAGTTTGGAGAGTCAAGCCTTGCAGTGTGTCAAGCTTTAAAGTGTGTGTCAAGCTTTGAAGTGTATGTCAAGCTTTCAAGTGCGTGTGTCAAGTCTTGAAGTGTGTGTCAAGCTTTCAAGTGTGTGTCAAGCTTCCAAGTGCGTGTGTCAAGGAATTCAATCTATCTTCCCCTCAATTTGCTGAACATCCGGACAACTTCATCGGAAATTCCTGTCATTACGTTCATTTCATAAAACCAACTTCAGACCAACTCATTTCCTGACCTCGCTACAAAACACATCTTCATCCTCACATTTCTTCATTCAAATTCTTGTCTTTCTTCACAAACGTCAATGGAGGTTGAGTCAGTAAAGTGAAATTATTATCTATTTATTTGTGTATTTTTTTGTATTCTAGGATATTTTTATGTTCATCTGATAATATCTAGTATCACCTGAAGATTAGGCACCCAGGCTTAATGCTCATCTGATGGTTAAATACCCTAATGTTAACCTAACCTAACCTAACCAAACATTAACCTCTCGACACCTAACCTATAACATCGAAACATGATAATACCTAACCTAACCTAACCTAACCTAGCCTAACCTAACCAAACCTAACCTAACCTATAACTTCGAAACTAGACAATACCTAACCTAACCACAACATACCGTACATTCACGGCAGCAACCCGCAAATTTACTCCATCCTACCGCACATTAACCGCAGCCTACCGCAGGTTTCCCACACTAGTATTACGGAGGCGTATATACACGTTTCCACCTACTTTGGGATTTAATTGCACCTTCGTTCACCGCACGTTCCCGCACCTTACCGCATGTAATTTTTAACTTTCCGCATGTTCCCGCACCTTACTACTTGTACCTTTTAACTTCCGGCAGGTCCTCGCACAAAGGCCGCATGCGTATCCCTTAACTTTCTCATGTTTCTCGTACACTACCGCATGTAGCTGTGCATCCCTATCACATATTCCCGTACCCTCCTCCCGCATGTCACACGAACGTTCCCGCATACACGTACCCTCCTCCCGAATGCCCACGAACCTTCCCGCATGTCACACGAACGTTCCCGCATACACATACCCTCCTCCCGCATGTACTACAACCTGGAAAGGAGTAATGCACCACACACAACACCACGCACCACACACAACACGCACCACACACGACACCACGCACCGCACTTTAACTCACACGTCCAAACCAACGAATGTTTTATTTTTATTTAATTTTGTTTACATATTACGAGTATCAAATTGCCTTCCAAATTATCTGCAGTGGTATTTAATAGGCAGTTGATGGACATGCACTCAAGACACGTGGACATGGGAGATGCTGGTCTGGACACACACAGTTTTATGATACCGTCTACTGGCGCCAGTTTGCCTCGTATAGGACCCACCAAGGCTCTTAGACAAATCCCCCACAAAGGGCAAAATCTCACTAGACACACATTTCACCATCAAAATAAAATCCCTCTGGAGAAAATCCCACTTGGAAAAAAAAAATAATTGAAGGGAAAAAAAATAATCATGGGAAAAAAATTGAATTGAACAAAAACAAAGACAAAAAACAATAGATGATTAATATATGATTTTTTTTACTTATGATTATAATTATTGTTTAATTTTTTGGTTCCTTCTTACTATTGATATTATTATTATTATTAGATTACTATTATTATTATTATCAAGAGAACTAATAGTATAATAGTAATAACGAAAAAAATAATAAGTGTATAATCAACCTCAAAAATTTATCTTACACAATCATCAATAAGTAAAATATGTACATCAATACACGTCAATACACCTTTAACACGTCAATTATTCCTACACCACATCAACAACACGTCAATTCAGATAACAAAGGTATTTAAAGTCAGAATATCCTGAAACATTAATGATTATCGACCTTATTGTCTTTATATTCATGTGTGGACAATATAAACATACACAAACTCTTCCTTACGATACCAAGTTGATTAATATATTTTTCCCAGACGTCGAAATCAATAGAATTTCTCTTCAGGTTGTATAAAAAAGGCAATTGTTTTTGTTTCAGATTTCTAACACTAATAATGCCTCTGTATGTATGATCACCTCCAGAGCAATTGGAATGTGTGTGTGTGTGTGTGTGTGTGTGTGTGTGTGTGTGTGTGTGTGTGTGTGTAATGCGCTTATAGTAATTATTGAATGGAAATATAGAGTCAGGGATTTTTACGGATTATTTATGACGTATAAATGACATTGTTGTTTTAAAGTTATTATTCCGTTTAATTTCGAGAAGAATTATTACTTTTAAAGCCTTTACTGATATCAGATGTCCCTCTAGCACTATACTCATGGTGCCAGCTGTCCCTTGAACACTATACCCCTGATGCCAGCTGTCCCTTGAACACTATACCCTTGATGCCAGCTGTCACTTGAACACTATACCCCTGATGCCAGCTGTCCCTTGAACACTATACCCCTGATGCCAGCTGTCCCTTGAACACTATACCCCTGATGCCAGCTGTCACTTGAACACTATACCCCTGATGCCAGCTGTCACTAGCATAATTATTATCAACTCGTTCTCTATGTCGTTCTGGTCGTGTCATAATGTGTGACGTTGGTATTGTCATCAGAAGCTTTGGAAAAATTAGTGTTGTTAATAATTTTCCAAAGTCGTCAGTGTAGTTGTCACGGGATAGTTGTCACGGGATAGTTGTCACGGGATAGTTGTCACCGGATAGTTGTCACGGTGGGTCTGTCTTAGGATGTCTCAGTGGTTGTCACGGGGTATTTTTTTAGGTTGATGTTGCTATAGGCTGTGAAAATTGTTTTATCATTATGAAGATGTAACGTTGGTTTTGTCAGGTGTGTAACATGGTTGTCAGGTGTGTTACATGGTTGTCAGGTGTGTTACATGGTTGTCAGGTGTGTAACATGGGTGTGTTACATGGTTGTCAGGTGTGTTACATGGTTGTCAGGTGTGTTACATGGTTGTCAGGTGTGTAACATGGTTGTCAGGTGTGTTACATGGTTGTCAGGTGTGTAACATGGTTGTCAGGTGTGTTACATGGTTGTCAGGTGTGTTACAGTATTGTCAGGTGTGTTACATGGTTGTCAGGCGTGTTACAGTATTGTCAGAGCGGAGTTGTGATGCTGTCAGCGAGTGTCAGGGTGTAGCGTCAGAAGCTGCAAGTCGAAACTGCACTTCTATACCCTCACTTGGAGCTCCCCTTACCCCTCTTAGTTGGAGATAGCTCACTAACCACTCGTGAGCTGAATAAAATATCAACAGTGGCGGCCCAGTAATGAAGGGATTAAGGTAAAGAAAACTAAGTAAAAAAAAATCAGAAAAAACAGTTTAAATTAGTACTTCCACACCATCAACCTCTAATAAGTCATGGTTCCGTTTCCCACTAGTGTGATCTGACGAAGCTCTAACACCTACACTAATATATCTATAAGAAACACCTATTGTATACGCTAGAGTTGGCTAAAGAACCTTATACCCCCCCCCTAACCCACCCCTCCATGCAACACCTCTAATGTCTACGAGTACAAGAACAACACCTTGACTCACGCCAGGGTGGATGAAAACATAAACAAGTGCTGAAGGACCTCACGACGCGGTGCTCCTTCTTCAGTACCCAACACAAAAACACAACCTCAGTGCTTTACGGTAAAACTATAGGGAACACTTTATGAATCCAGGTTTATGTGAGTCTTGCTGCATGGAGTGTGGTGGTGGTTCAGGAGAGCTTTCGTATATACAAGATGGAAACGAAATTCAACTTTTATGATATAAATATGTGTATCTACATTTAATATAGCCAAGTTAATGTGTCAATTATATACATTTTCCTTCAGAGTGTTAATTTATATAGTTAATTTATATCTTATTCTTTAAAGTTTAAACATAATAAAACGTCTGAAGGATTTATTCTTCTTGGGAATAATGTGTGATGACAATTTGGTCACATTAAAACGAATATTGTTCCTAGAGGCCAAAGTATATCATGGTGTGTCAATGTGAGTATATTATCAAGGGAAACTGCTCACTCTTGTAGCCTAAGTGACTCTCGTTGTATCCAAGTCATCGTAATAGTGATATGTTCCCTTCGCTAATCATGACCTACTGTAGATTTCAGTCGCCAATCACAGGCTTACCATACACACCTATGACACGGGCTGATCACACTTAACACAAACTTGTCACATATCTAACACACACTTATTATACTTAACACACACTTATCACACTCAAAATACTTAAAAAAAATTAAAGTGGTAAACCATCTTTATTTATAAGTTAGTAAACAGTTATCATCCCTCGCTGGCCATCTGAGTACAGCCGTTTCGAATCATTATCATTGACATTCTGACACACCGACACTTAATGACGCTATATATAGTAGAGTCATTTTCCCGGTATTTTAGTCCTTATCTCCTGCCTCTCTTTTCTAACATTTTCCTGGTTTACTGACGCAGCCGGAATCAGTACATTGTAATTGTTTCCCATTTTAGGACAATATTTTATCTCCTGTCGAATGAGGGAAATTTAATGCGATTGTATTCTGTTAATAGCTTAGATGTAAAGTATGGGGCACTTAGATTCGGCAATGAGCTGTTTTATGTTGTACTTGTAAAAAAAAAAAAAAAGTACAGTCCCCTTCACTTGTGCGTTTACAGGGGCTCGTCAGGTTTTGTACAGTGTGGCAGCCCTGTGTTTGTTTACATTCGACAGTAGGAAACTGGCAATAGTAAACAAATATCTCAAAGATAATGATTTGTGGAATGTTTATATGACAAACCCCTGTAAACACACTAGTGAAGGGGGGACTGTACTTTAATTGCGAAGAAGGTAAATCAGTCAAATCAGTAAAGGTGGTATAAATATGTGTTTTGTTTATATACAGTGTTGAAGATTATATATCACGTCAGGTATTGTAGATGGTAAATTAATAATCGTGTTAATTATACAACAAAGGTGATAATTAAGTGTAATTATAATGATGATTTTAGGAATTATGATACATTGATATAATTATATATAAAAAAATATTTAAGTAGTATTTACATGTTATTTTTTTTCATAGTAACACACCTGTCACACCCTTACACACACTCTTCCATACTAACACACCTTTCTCACTTTATCACTTAACGAAGAGTGACATAGACCCAATACTGATAAATACGAATGAATCAAATAATATGAAAATAAATGTAACTAATACATTTATAAATACTTGATAAATTTATGAATACATTAATAAATAAATGTATTTTGTAGAATTTCATCTCTGGAATACAGTCTTTTATGCAAGTGATACGATAATGAGTTAATTATGTATTTTGTGTACTGTTAATGATGTTTACCTGAGTATGTGTACCACGTGATATAAAATGAAAACTAATTAACCCACAGGTATATCGGATAAACACCTGTTGTGGATTAGTCACCCAAAGAAATCAGAATTACAGCTTGTCAGTAATTCTCTTTCTCTCTCTCGCTTCCTGTTCTTGTTATACATTATCTCTCTCTCTCTCTCTCCCTCACTCCGTTCTTTGATGTTTCTTTACTGTCCTGGTACATTTTAAATAAGATATAGACAAGTGAAAGGATAATATAGATATATAGAAGGTAAAAAAACAAACAGAGGAATTAAATTGCACACGAACGCTAACGGAAGCCTGGTAGTGAGAGTATTACAATGATGAACAAAACTACAATGTCATTATCACTTGGTCGACATTATCTCTTGTCTCACAGTTATATATTATGTTTGAGATAATATAAATCATATATAATGATTGTTAATAAAGGAAAAATAACTAAAAATTGAACAAGTCAAGCGAGCATCTAAAGTATAGCCGCTGTTGCCTCAATTTCTCGCCACTTTATGTAAAAGAGAAAAATTAAAATAATATTAATTACGGCTTGTGTACAAGTGAATTAATGAACCAAAAAATGGAAGTAATGGAGAAGACGATTACAAGTAAAAATAATAATACAAAATTATTATTATTGTTTTTCTCATTCCTCTCAAAGACGTTTACTAAATCAGGTTGAAATACTCGCTTAAAGATCTTAGTTATTGAAGCACAGTACAATGCTATAAATGAAGTGTAAATAAAAACAAATTAGAAAATAAGAGTTTGTGGAAATAATAATCATGGTGACATTAAAAAAAATACGAGTTTCTAAAAAAAATAAAAATCAAGGTAAAATATCATTAATATTCTTTTGTAGAGTAAGGAAGCTCCACAGGTAAACAAACAGGTGAGAAGCTCTGACACGGTAAACAACCGCTACCTCACCCATATAAGGAGGTACATGTTTACCTTACAATACTATATGTCAGTCTAGCCTTTACATATGTGTATTAAATTCATCTACACGATTTTTACATCTATATAAATGTCATATATGTCCATTTACCTATATACATATAAATAAAATAACGATGAAAATTTTCGAAATATAACAAAATTTTAATCACGAGAAAATTAATCAAGATAATCTCTCTAAGTACAGGTGTGGGTTAATTAAAGAGTAGGAAAGGTATCTCTTATATATTATTAACCAGTAGTAAACTCTATCTCGTTATAATAAAAGACTTAATATTGCTAATCCCAGATACGAAATACAGACAATTAAGTTATATTAAGAGACAATATTTCTCAGGGTAATATATTATCGTAGTACGTTATGACTCGTATGCGAAGTTAAAATCCCCCTAAAAAAAAATATATATATATCACGTAATGTACGAACTAAATTTAACTTTCACTCACACTAATCTGTTCAAGGTAAGTTTAGTATCAGAAGTTTAACTAATATTATACTCTCAGTTATCACCTTCGATTTGCTCTAATTAATACAAGGATAACGTAATATTTCTCTAAGTTTTGTATCATCGATAAATTTTCTTTTACTAGTAACAGCAGGAATGAAAATGCCACCAAAGGATTAGTAGGTAGGATTTGTGACTGATTTATTGTGAGTAACTACAACAGATTTAAGAGATTTACTCAAACATTAATTCATCTACAGGTTCATGAGTACCAAGGACATGTACAGGCTGAGAGGCACCAAGGACATGTACAGTCTGAGAGGCACCAAGGACATATAGGGTCGTCATCTAAGCAACATCCTAGGTGGCGCCTTAACCCAGGTAAGTGAGCAACATCCACAACCAACCATCCCTCGCCAGCACCCCGCCCTCCTCCCTGCCTGCCAGTGGTTACCCAGACACGCCAGGTGACAACTCGTGGTTTTGACGAACGTGTAATTACCCGCAGGTAAGTCTCCTAATAGATCATTACTTTCATGTCGGTAATTATGAATTGTGAAGCGTAGGGAAAATTGTTGTCATCCTCACTCACGGTGACTTAGATCCATCGAAGGAACAGGGAAGCGGTTATTGATAGTTATCATCGTCTACCGAAGAGCTCACCTGAGGTAGTCATTTTGGATACGAGACACACCTGTAGGAACACTCTTGGTATTGTAAATAAGGAACTTTTGATCGAAATCGTGTTTTAGTTGTTTTAATAAAATAACAGGAGCTGTTTGTGTCCATTCCTGAGGTTTACAGAGTGTAGAGTGTTGATATTTTAATGTTTTGGCCACACGGTGAGAACAACAACTTTGGTTTATCCCTTGAGAACAATTGTACGAGTTCACCATAACAACAATGTAATTTGATCCTTGTAACTCAACATCTGCTACAGGTCAACGACACGGCTGCACCTGTACACTTACAGAATACGATTATACGTTCTACCACAAACTAGGAAGCAAACGATCTGCCAATTGTGACAATTATAATATTATTTTTTTCTGACCTCGTTATAATAACAGGGCAGAAATAGTTACCCCGTAATAATAAACATCGGTCCCTCGTGTTGGGAGAAGCTTCTTATCCTCTCCCTCGTGTTCCCGTTGACGATACATGTCTGTTCCCCTTCCCTCTACCTCACCCATCCCTTAGAAGGCTCATACCTCCTACCTCCTGGCGTCGTGGAGAGACAAGGGAGGGAGGTAGAGGGTCCTGGAGGGGGGGGAGGGAGGGTTGAGGGTGAGGAGGACGATAATAAGTGTTGACACAAGGCAGGGTGGGGGGGGGGAGAGGAGGGAGAAAGAAGGGTATTCAATAGCTTGGGCATAGACACACACCAGGGAGGGTGCAGGGGTGGGAAGGTGTGAGTGTCGGGATGGACCAAGAGCATCTCGCTGAAATATATTCCTGCTAGGAGTGTGTAGAGGTGTAGGATGTAGTGAGCAGGGTGTAGGCTGTAGGGTGTAGAGGTGCTGCAGATACCAGTGGCAGCGCCTTGAGTCAAATGATTGCGAGACTGTGGGGAGGTATTTATTATTTTGACCACAGATGAATTATTACATATGGAGGTACCGAGACCAGGGAGTGAGAAACCTTAGTATACCTCAGTAGGTGAAGGTGAGGAATATCTGGTGCTCGGGTTTCCCTCTCAGGAGGGTGATGGAGGGGGGATTACTCACTAGGGTGATGAAAGGACGATTTACGACACATTGTACAGACACCAGGACAGGCTGGGGGTGCCGACTGGAACCGGGCAGCATGAGGATACGTAAGGGTGAGCTGGGAGGTAGAAGGGTAGACTGGGGTACTGACTGAAGGGGTACAAGGGTAGGCTGGGATACTCACTCGGGAGGCCGTGAGGGAAGACTCGTCCATGACGTGACAGAAGCCATGGGTAGAGCGGGTACTCCCGAGGCAGGTGGGCGGCCAGACCGGGACCACTGCCGCCCATCATGAGCGGGTTAAGGTGTGGTGGGAAGGCTCCGTGAAGCCCCTGTAGGTGCGGCAGTGCCAGGTTCAAGTGATGCGGCAGAAGGGCGGGATGTAGCCCAGTGGGAAGTTTGGCCGCCGCCAGCAGGGAGGGCGGTAGGTTCACCTCCTGAGACGGTCTTTGAGTGGCACCATTAATGGGTTGAGGCCGCTGGATGGGCAGCGGTTTATTGTCGTCGAAAAGCGCCCGCATGGCCAGGGGCGCCCTCAGGTCGCTGAAGGCAGGCGGCCCTGGCGAGAGAGGCGACGGAGGCATGGAGGTCGGGGGCGACACACCACGGTCGCTGCAGGTGTCGGCAAGCGGCGGTGACCCACGACCTTCTGAGCCTACCTTGCCGCCCACCAGGGACTCTATGGAGAAGCCGAGTTTTGGCTTCATTAGGGGGTCGCAGGGCATCATTCAGCCGACGCCCATGTGAAACAGGAAGCGAGCGGACAAGAGAAGGAGCGCGGCGTGTCTCCCAACACAACACGTGCAGCAGCCGGCGCGCGCCACAACCACCACAGTACACCACGTAACGTGAGCCGAGCAGCACGAGGCCCGGGCTGAGCACTCCAGTATTCCCAGTCCACCACCACACGCCGCCACCCTGCCATGTGTCGCCCCGACACCCGCCCCGCCCACCGCCTTCCTCCCGCCCACAGCATCATCTACTCCACCAATGGGCGAGCTTCTGACGTGTAGGAGGCGGGGCGTGGTGACGGCTGGTGCGGCGAGGCTTCCCACGCACACACTCACGTACGCCTCCAACACAGCCAGACCTCCACCACATCCCTTTGTATGTTTTATGTTCATATAATGCTGTAACTGTTTATACTGAGGGGCGCTACACGCACCCCACTACTCCCACCCCTGACAAAATGGTACGAAGCGATTTAGGAAGTGTGAGGCAAGGTGGCGGCCGCTCGGGGAAGTGTTTTATCGCTGCCAGACACTGAGCTGACGTAAAGTGGCGGAGGGGGCGGCTGTACGCTTCTCCCCGGATCACTTTTATCAGTTATGGAAGGTCGAGGTGAGGCCGAAAACATTTACCACTACGAGTCAACAAAGTATTAATTTCAACAGCTTCTCCTCGTCGACTAATAATATATATCTGATTCAGTTAACGGATCACCCCGTCCCACCATTTGTTTACAGAGGACAGGACGTAGTTTGCAAATATCCAGGCGAGTCATACAGTAGCCAGAACCCAAAGACTAATCATCCACCAAGACATCCTGAGGCGAGCCACTGGAGGATAGGTGTAGCAGGTGTTTCAATACGACTCGTCATTAACATGTCTCATACGTGTTGTGGACCCAGTGACCATAAGATGCCGATTCCAATTCCTTATGATTTCTGAGAACGTTGATTCCCACTGTGTAATATTCCTTAATGTTACTCCTGAACTCTCTGTAGTCTTTTGGAAATATTTGTACCTGTATTCTGTACCTGTATTGTCTAGTCTGAGTTGATACAATGACATTAATTAAAGGAATAGATATAAGGTACACTTGTAGATACGCACTTGTAGGTACACACTTGTAAGTATACCTGTAGGTACACACCTGTTGGTACACACTTGTAGGTACACTTGTAGTAATCTTCCTCTTGTGACTGTATCATAAATGTGGTGTCATGACAGATGAATGACAGAAATACATTTATGTCAATTGGCTTCACCACCACACCACCTACGAGGCTTCACCACCACACACTACGAGGCTTCACCACCACACACTACGCGGCTTCACTACCACACATCGCAAGGCTTCACCATCACACACTACGAGGCTTCACCACCACACACTAAGAGACTTCACTACCACACATCATAAGGCTTCACCATCACACACTACGAGGCTTCACCACCACACACCATAAGGCTTCACCACCACACACCACAAGGTTTCATAGAAAAAAAATTCCCAGCGACCTTCACAATGGTAAGATAAACTACCTAGAACACACACACACACACACACACACACACACACTCACACACACACACACTCACACACACACACACACACACACACACACACACACTCACACTCACACACACTCACACTCACACTCACACACACTCACACTCACACACACACACTTCATTAGCCTCCAGCAGAACATTCTATCAAATCTTACAGGAAACGGAAAAAACTCTTATCCAAGTCTTATAATTTTACAGACGCCATTAAAAAATAATTATACCAGATAGACGTACTTAGAGTAGCCCAGACACATAAGTTCTGAATTGAGTAACATTGAGTTAATTTATTCTTGTTAATTATTACGTTAATGAGCAAAGTTTTCCGTAATTAATACTTGATAATGATAAAACGTAAGACAACACCTGTATGACGTGTTGTAGGTAAGAATTAGTGTACTGTTTGTTTGTCTTGTTTTAACCAATTTAACTTAAACTCATAGAGACTTTAGGGGAAATAATTTTGGTTTTATTTACGGATTTTTTTTTTTTTAAGCTGACTCGATTTTTATTGTTAGCCATTGTATACCTTCATTATTTATGTGTGTGTGTGTGTGTGTGTGTGTGTGTGTGTGTGTGTGTGTGTGTGTGTGAATCCTTGTGCAATGATTGTATTCTCTGAAACTTGTGAATTCCATCTCCTCCTCCTCCTGTTTCTTCTTCTGCTTCCTCCTCTCCTTCTTCTTCTTCTTGTAATTACACTATAATCTAATACATTACTAATTACCATTTTATCATCAAGGTCTCATTTTCACCTTAATTACCACTTAAGATTATTTTTCCTAGGTTACAAAAGATGTTAATCACACCTTCGTATCTGTCACATGATGCTGGTGTGTTGAAGGACAAGGTCACGTACCAGGTAACACTTATACTGAAGGTGTAATACCACGTAAAAAAAATCCTCTCACACCATCACAAAGATCAGGACTTAGCACTGTCCAAGGTTTAATATAAACATCGTGGATAATTCAGAGAGCAATTTATGACTCGGATCAACAGACGATAGATTTGATACCTGGATAAAAATTAAGGTGTACAACTAATCATGTTTATCTTCAAAGATTGATTAATACTAACTCAACTTGCCAACAGCTATAAGCCCAAGCTAACTACCACTCGACCCTAAGTGTATAGAACGAGATGAAAATCATTACCAAGTCAATCACCTCGTTCCAATTTCATCACACACAGGCACAGTATATTAATATGTTGTTAGATCGATGATGTAGTGTGTCACAAATCACTCCCTTACCTCCAGACATAGTGTTATATCTTAATACTGGATTTTAATGATTCACAACGAGCTAACAACTTCACTAAGAACAGGTAAATTACTATACTCTCCGGCCAGGTGAGGATGGTATAACCTATAACACCGTAAGGTTGTAGAAATAAAGTCCCCCTCTTCCTCTCCCCTCCCCCCCCCAAGCCCCCCGACTGGTCACTGCTTCACTTATACACGAATGAACCTTATACCTGATACTCGGTTCAGACTAAACTAATACTGGATGAATTTATTCTGAAGATGAAAGCATGTGGTCTCATAGTTTTTGTTAGCAAGACGAGGTCCTCAATCCTCGCCCTCCTCACTGCCTACACTTTAATATTAACTGGTTATTTGTGAGGTTAAGTGATACCAATTCCATGAAGAGCCTTTGTGAAGAGACTGAATTTAACCACACAAAACATGTCGGTAAAAACTATGGAATTCACATGACATTATTACACTCGTACCCTCTCACCGCCCCTCTCACCGCACCTCTCACTATCCCTCTCACCGCACCTCTCACTATCCCCTCTCACCGCCCCTCTCACTATCCCTCTCACCGTCCTTCCTCCCTCACTCTTTGCCACCACCCCACAGCTTACCTCGCCTTCCCTATACCCTCTTTTCCGTCTCCCACCTGCCACCTCCTTTCCTTTCCCATCCTTCCTATATCCTTCACCTAACCACCTTGAATGTGAGTCATCGATTGTATCCCTATGACTTGTCTTAACCTCGGCTTCTCTTGTCTTATCCATTAACTTCAATTCATAGCTTCATTTTGTCCTCCTAGTTCATCTTCTCTTCCTTCTACTTGCCTCTCCCTTTTCTCCTTTCTTCCACACTTCTCTCTCTGTCTGTGTATGTGTTTGTCTCTCGCTCGTTCTCTTCTCCTTGTCCTTTCCCCCCTTCTCTTCCCACCCTCACTTTTCCCTCCTCATCCACGACTATTATCGTCTTCACTTTCCTCTTCCACCTTCCCTTCTCATTCATGACTCCTTTCACTTCCTTTCCCTCTTCCTTATTCACCTTCACTTTCTCCCAGCGCATCTTCTCTCAGCTCCAGAACCCCAGATTTCTCTCTCAAGGACTTCATAAATCAGGTGTAGGACATTAACGAGTGTCCGAGTGTCCGGAACACACACACACACACATCCGGGACGAAGACGAGGACACGACACAACATACAAGTACACGTCTCTTTCGCTCTAACACCCAGCATCAGTCTCATCCCAGCCTGTGTATTTAAGGGAATGTTAATTATTTTCAGAGTGACTTTTTTTTTTTTTTTTATCTTTGTTATTTTATTGAAACCATTTTTCTCAGTGGGATTTTTATTTTTGTAATGTATGAAATTTTATTCAAAGTTTCTTAAATGTGTTGGATATATTTTTTGTAATGCTAATTTTACTATGATTTTTAAAGTGAGGTTTGTTAAAATACCATTCTATTTTTTTCTTCTAATGGGAGTTTACTTGAAAGTGTCAGCCGTGAGTTACTTGTGTCAGTCCGTCAGCCGTGAGTTACTTGTGTCAGTACGTCAGCCGTGAGTTACTTACATGAGAGTGTCAGCTTACCACACCTAGTAAAACTTATCAGTTGACATTTTTAACAAGAATGTCAGACTTGAAAACCAACACTACATCTAACTGGGAAATAAATCGAATCTGTCAGCCACCAAAGAGAAGTCAACAGCTCCATGACGTCAGCAGCTCCATGAACACGAAGCTTTGGCCTGGGAATATTGAATAAGGGGTGTCAGCATGGATGGAGACGTCAGCAGCGGGTGGCCATTAGAACGTCAGCCGAGACGGTAATGACAGGGGTGCCTTGAGACAGTGTACTAGTCTTCACATTATGCATGGCGTTAAAGGCTTAAGCTATCTCTCTCTCTCTCTCTCTCTCTCTCTCTCTCTCTATAAACCAAGATCACAAGTCACAAGTAAACGCTCCTTGTCTGTAACTCGACTCTTCAATCGTTCATAACCCAAACATAAACAAACTACAGCCATACATAGACAGACAGACAGACAGCCACAGACAGACATATATATATATTCCACGGTGAACTTAAGATTGACAAGAGACAGACAGACACACGATAAGAGTTATATATTTTAATGGTGTAAGTCATAAAAGGTAATCCACTTAACATCATGGTTATCAGTCTCTTGGGGTCTTTCACAACGAGATGGGCGCAGGTAGAGACCCCGGACAGGTGTGTAATCATCATCTAATACGTCAGGTGAGGAACAGCTCTGGGTTTTACTAGAATAAATCCTCCCTCTTCTTCTTCCTCCTCCTTTCTTCCCTCTTTTTCCCCTCCTCTTCCTCTCTCTTCTTCCCTCCTCCGCCCTCCACACACACACTCCTAGCTGCCTCCCTCCGCCACACCCCTAGTCAGTGTCACCCAGGGATTAGTTCAGTGAATATGTCGCCTCGTGATTAAATCATTGATGATATCACCATTGAGGGGGTTGGAGAAGGAGGGGAGGGGGGCGAGGGGTGAGGGGTGAGGGGTGAGGATCTGGGGTGTGAGGGCGTGGGGTGTTGAGGGTGTGGAGTGAGGGTAGAGTGTAGGGTGATTGTAGGTGGAGTGGGAGTTAGATGGAATGAGATTGACGGTGGTAGTAGTAATAGTAGTAGCAGTAGTAGTAGTAGTAGTAGTAGTAGTAGTAGTATTGGGTAAGGCTGACGGATCGAGTTGGGTTAGGTCGGATTGGTTCTGGTCGGGGCGAATCGGATCGGGTCGTGTCGTATATCTAAATAAAAGACGCAAAAATCCCCTTTAATAATCGGCACATCGGATATTCACACACTTAATACGGGAACTCATGCTGTCATTATTTCTTAAAACGACCAGATTATGTCCGCAGTCTCAGGCGATTTTTTGTGGGTCTTAGGGGTAACGAAGCTAAAACATCCTGCACACGATTCTCAAAAGGTCGATAAACACTCTAAGTTAAATTTCTTCTTGAGTACGATGACTTTAACCCCTTGATTGCGACGACTTTAACCCCTTGATTGCGATGAAATTAACCCCTTAAGTACGATGACAGCTTTTAAGTATGTTTACACTAGTCCTAACCCTTTGAGTACTATGAATGTAAGACTCAAGGGGTTAATGTCATCGTACTCAAGGGGTTAATGTCATCGTACTCAATGGTTTAAAGTCATCATACTCAAGGGGTTAAAGTCGTCGTGATCAAAAGGTTAAAGAAGAAAATTTAACAGCCACCACTCACCACCACCACAACAACAACAACAACAACAACAACAACAGAAACAACAACACCGACAACCACCACCACAGCACCAACAATCACACCCAACAACACCAACAATCACACCAACAACACCAACAATCACACCAACAACACCAACAATCACACCAACAACACCAACAATCACACCACCACCCACAAAAAACAACACCAAGCCAATTACACACATCCTTAAGTCTCCATTTACGAGGGAAAAAAAATCACCTTGCGGGGTTCTGTGACTCCCAGAACCCACAGAACCAACTCTCCAGAGACTGACTTAAAATCCTGGCAGCTTAATATTGGAACAGGAGGAGGTAGTCTGCTCTACCTGGGCCAATTTTATGTAAAGTCCTACGATAAGTTGTCTTTGTTCTTTCGGAGTTCCAAGGGGTGGGAGGGGGTGAAGAGGGGGAGAGAGGAGGAAGGAGAAGGGTTGGTTGGAGAAGAAGATGGAGGAAGGGGCAAGGGGGGGTTGGGTGGAGATGGATGAGAGGAGGAGGAGTGGGTGGAAGGAGAGATGGTGGGGGTAAGATGGAGGAGGAGTTGAAGAGGGAAGGAGGGTTGGGTGGAAGAGGGGGAGAAGGAGATGATGGAGGAGGGGAGATGGAGGAGAGAGGAGGAGGTAAGGGGTTAGTTAGTTAACAACTTCATTGGCAAAGCTTGGAGCATAATTTACCTATTCTGAGTAATTGAATCGGGTTTTGACACTGAGGGTGGTATCACTTTATTTCCTGTTGTGCTTTCCATCCAGACTCTGTTATATTAAGTGTCACTATCTATCTAAAGTTTCAGGTTTTCATCCATAATGAGATGTATCAGGGGAAACATGTATATGGAGCAAGTAACAAGATCACTATTGTTTACAAGTTGTAACCTCTAGACTAAGTTAGGATATAAGTACCTCTGGCAGCACTTCCCCCAGACAGATGTGAACAATACTATATGTAAAGTGTGTGGCCAGACATATGGCCACACACACCAACACTACGATCTTGACTGTGTGAAGATAGAACTTTTAGGGACAAGTTCAAGAACACTGTGTGTGAAATGGCACAACACTTCGTCTCTAATGGCAAGATAGCCGACATATTAAGATTGTATCCACTTTTTTGCACTCGGTAATTAAGTCATTTCTCAAGTATAGAACCAAACACACAATGTGCTTGAATACTTCTCACGCAAATGTGAATAACAAAGTGTGAGGCCAGACATACTGCCTCACACTCCTGTACTCACGCAGTTGTGAACAGGTCATCCCTTATGTGTAGAACTAAACAAAGAATGTATTTGAAACACTGTGTAACATTCAGTGGCTTAATATGATGACCATTGGGGTCTGTTATACACACCCTCTGTGGCCTCTACTCTGTAATCCTTTTGCGCTACCGCTCACATGAGGAGTGTGGGATGCACAATAAACTAGCCACCTAACATGACAAAATTAGAAACACACACACACACACACACACACACACAGGTGCAACAGGCCCCCGGGAGCGCCGCTGCACGGTGGCAGCTGGACTAATTGGAGTGACCATTACACGCCCGTCACTACACCACCAGGACGCCCGCCCCAGGCTGCTGCCGCCCGCCCGCCGCTACCCGAGCGCCCGCCCGCCGCTCGCTTACCGCTAACCTGCCACCCGCTTACTGCGAAAATGAAAACCCAACCTCCCCCTCCCTCCCCCTCTCACACACCTTCCTTCCCTCCCTACTACACATTTCTCCTTTTCACCACACTCTCTCCATCCTCCCCCCCCCTCCACACCACGTTACAATATATCTCTTCTTTATCACACACACACACACACACACACACACACACACACACACACACACACACACACACACACACACACACACACACCAACCCTAGTTATCAGTGCGGTTGGATATTCCCAGTTTGCTTCTGATCAGTTGTGTACACTTGTCCCCTCCCCTCCCCCCTGCCATCCTGTCTGTGTCTGTATCTGTCTTTCTGTTGTATCAGTCTGTCTATTGGTGTGTGTGTGTGTGCTTATGTGTGTTTATGTGTGTGCGTGCGTGTGTGTGTGTGTGTGTGTGTGTGTGTGTGTGTGTGTGTTATGTCTGTCTGTGTCTTATCCTATTATCGTATTTATTAACCTCTTCCTATTCCCTTGTTCCATATTTGTGTGCATCTGTGTACGTGTGTGTGTAAACAGACAAAAACAAAACAAACAAATAAACCTAAAATAAAAATATACCAAATATAAACAAAGAAAAATATAGAAAAAACAAAAACAATAATAAAACAAAACTAAAAAGACGATTAAACCAAAAAGAAACAAAAACATTAAAAAAGGAATTTCAAATAGGCTTAATAAAGTCCTATGAGGCAGCTGATGTTTACACCCTAACTTTTATCAATTATTATCTCCCACCAAACCTCTATTCCGTAACTACCCAACGAGGTCGAGTGTAATAATGGTATTTGGTAATTTGTCTCCAATTATACTTAACTCTATTTCCAAATACATTTTTTTTTACCCTATTCCTTCCTAAATCTATAATGACTTAATTGCTACGTGTTCCTGATGATTTGATAGTTTAAGTGTATTAGTTCAATAAGTCACCTTTATTTAACATTATCTTTCAATGATACACTGCCATCATATCGCCGCCCCTCGTGTGTGTGTGTGTGTGTGTGTGTGTGTGTGTGTGTGTGTGTGTGTGTTTTAGTAGCAAAATTTCTCCAATAATTGACAAAATTATTCCTCTCTCTCTCTCTCTCTCTCTCTCTCTCTTTCTCTCTCTCTCTCTCTCTCTCTCTCTTTCATTACCCTATGTACTTAATCCCTCATCCTCGCCATTTTCACTCTCCCTTTATTTACTCACCTACTCTATCCACACTCTTTCTGTCTCTCCTCTTCCCCAAATCCTCAACCTCCTCCTGTTCCTGTCTTTCATCTCCTCTCATTATCTCTCGTTCTCTCCCCATTCCCTTGCTTCATTTTGCCTACTTTCCTTTCTCCTCATTTTTTGTTTGTTTGTTATTCCTCAATTCCTCATTGTGGCTCCTATCATCCTCCTCTTCCTCCACTTTTTTCTCCTCCTCCTCCTCCCCATCCTCTTCCCCTCCCCCTTTATCATCATCCTCCTCCACCACTGTATCTCCCTTCTCATCCCCCACTCTATCCTTCTCCTCCTCCCCTCTCCCCCTCCTTCCCCCTCCTCCTCCCCCTCTACCCCTCTCCATCACCCCCAAGATGAGACACCCAGCGGTAATGTTCTCTTCTCTTCCTCCTCAGACCTCCGGAGTTTCACCCCTTTGGACAAAAAACTCGCCTGGAGCCGTGTGTGTGTGTGTGTGTGTGTGTGTGTGTGTGTGTGTGTGTGTGTGTGTGTGTGTGTGTGTGTGTGTGTGTGTTCTATTCCCTCGTTTCTCCTCCCACTTCCCACTCGTCCTCCTTCCCTCTCAAGTATTCGTCCTCCTCCTCTTTATGCCCCTTCACTATTTACCTATTACCCATCCCTTTCTCCCCTCACAACTCTAAACATTTTAATTGGTTTAATAAAGATTCGTAAACAAAAAAATAATGGTGAAAAAAATAATAATGCAGCTTCCGGCAAAGGTGTTGGATCAGAGCACCTTAATGGTAACTTAATCTTACCTAATCTAACCCAACTTAACCTTAATCTAACCTAACCTAATCTAGTATAATCTAACTTAATCTAATAACCTATTCACACTTAACCTAACCTATAATCTAACCCCTGTAGGTAGTTATAGGGTGTTTAACTACCAGGTGATAATCTTCATACTATAATCATCTACTATACTATAACAAAATTAAAAAGGCGAAACTAACATGACAGAATCACTAGAAATGAATAAATACATAATTTATTAAAAGAAAAGTGAATTACAGTACTTGAGGACATCTGTATATATGTTACCTGGAGGAGATGTTGAGTAGGTCCCTGGCTACACCTTGTGCCGTCAGAGTAAACAAGTCCTTCACTTAACACTGTCTGATTTTAGAAGGAATGAACTAGTGTGAATGGTATGTTTTTTGTCTCTTTTTCTGTTCAAATTAGACATAGTTTAGTGTGTCGTGTGTGTGTGTATGTGTGTGTATGTATGTATGTATGTATGTGTGTTAGTTTTTATGGTAATTTTTCTCTCCTTTACCCGCTTCTCTTTGTCTAATATTCCTTATTTACTTCATCGTGTGTCATCTCCTGTCATACACTGCGTCGCCACCCGTGAGCTGCTGCTCTTCTCTCCCCTTTGTCCCCTTCCCTACCCTCTTCTCTTCTTCATGGTCTCCCTCTCTCGTCTCCCCCTCGCCCCATTCCCTGGGCGGCGTCGCTCCCCGCTGGGGTTAGCAAGACCTAATGGCATCTCGCATCTCGTCGCATCCTGCCCCCCTCCCTCCCTCCTCTCTCATCCCTCCTTCCGACTACCTCCTTCCCTCCCTCCCTCTCTCCTTCTTTCCTCTCCTTCCTCCCCTCTTGTCACTCTGTACGAGGCCATCTCAACAGCTTCCTCGGCAATGGATTATTTGGTACAGCGGGACGCATATATGGCGAGGGAGTCTACAGAGATAATCTCCCCCGATGTGTATACGACCTCTGGCCACGGCTCCCACGAACATATGTTGCAATTAGGGATGTTGGTGGTGCAGGCGAGCGTCGGGGCTGCAACACGAGGGAGCCAGGGATAACAGGGCTACGTGTGATAACCAGCCCTAGTAGCTCCGTCACGTGCCATAAAGCAGACCCATTAAGTTATTCATCTATTCATAAAGAAACAAAATGGCTGCTTGGAAGGCATCATTAAGGAAGAAGACAAGGTCGCCAGCCTTCGGGGAAATTTATTCGGGTTGAGAGGCTGCGTAACGGGGGTGCGTCTTGGGGTTGCTCCTGTGATAATATTCCACACCTTGGATTAAAAACATGATCCCTTGTATAAAATAGATAATTCTTGTAGTATTTTCATATGTATGACGACTTAAACACACCGGCAAAGATAAGACGATGACCCAAAACCAGTACTCATGGACGAAAGAAAATGAAAAACACTGCCATTAAGAAGAAGAATCGGGTGATGTGTGTAGCTGGCATAAGGGGAGGAGTTTGGACAATCACTTTCCTAAATGATATGTCATTTCCTCCGACAACAAGCATAAGGGCGCTGACGGACGCCGCCTTGGCAGCATTTTGGGTCTTAAGTCTTCTGAATGGCCCTACGAGAAGGTCTCAATAATAGGCGCTACCAATGTTTATCCTTTGAGATATGCAAATTGCTTCTAATTTCCTTCTTGGTGTAGTTGGTGATGTGGATCTGACGTCTCTCTTACTTGAGGGTGTTGGTGTCATTGTCCTGACGCTCCTGACGCTGCCAAGGTACCTGTACTGACGGGAAGATCTACCACCAGGACGACCTACCACCATCACGACCTACCACCATCACGACCTACCACCATCACGACCTACCACCATCACGACCTACCACCATCACGACCTACTACCACCATTACAACCTACCTCAACCACCACTGCCACCACCACGAGAACAATAAAAGCCTCACCACCACCATAAATTTTAATATTACATATATATAAAATCCCTCAAATTAACCTTTTTTTGTGTGTGTCTTCATGTACACACGTGACTAATAATGATGTACTGCCGTGACTAATGACCATTGATTAGTAACACAAGCCATTAAGAATTGATTATTGAGAGCATTAACCCGTAGTGGGAAAAACACTTATCAGTCAAGTTCTAAAAAGGCGAATATTGAGTTGATTACACTCTACCATAAACGAGTAGGGAAAGACAGCATCAGTGAACGGTTCCTTGACCAACATTTACTCATTGCTGTTATTATCGAACTTTCTTTTTTCTCTATACCATCTCTCTCTTTCTCCCCACTGTCTCCATCTCTGTCCCACTCCCCTCTCTCTCTCTCTCTCTCTCTCTCTTCCCACCCCACATGATCACTCTCTGGTAGTCATTTAAGGATATTCTTTGGACTGTGTTAATTTCCCTCACCTCGGCTTCCTCTCCTCCCTCTCGGCATCCTCCCCTCCCCTTGGCTTCCTCCCCTCGGCTTCCTCTCCTCCCCTCGGCATCCTCCTCTCATTTTAAGAGAATTATTATCCAACGATTACACCAACATATCTCATCCCTGGCACCGTGTCCTCTCCTCCTCCTCCTCCTCCTTCTTCTTCCCTTCTCCTTCCTCGCCTATCCTCCACCCTTTTCTCCTTCCCTTCATCTCTCTCCCTTCCTCCTTCCCTATACTCCTCTCCCTTACTACTCCTCTCCCTTACTACTCCTCACCTCTTCCTTCTTCCTCCCTCTCTCCCCCTCCTCTACCATCCCTTACTCTCTCCCTCCTCCTCTTCCCCCAACTAAATCCACACCATATTTATGACGGCAATAACTTCATGATAAGGATTGATTCATATTGCCATGAATAATTACACCTAAATTACATTGTGTGTAATCTAATCTCTTTCAATAAAGCACTCCCCTATCCTCTATCCTCCTTAACACCCCCCGTCAAAGTAATTTACGTCATAAACACGTCACGGAGTACGAATTAAGTAATCTGAAACGTCAACTAAAGATTGTGGCAAAAGTCGAGCAACCACGAGAGTCAAACTTCTTCCCTATATCCATTAACTTTTTGAAAAATGACGTCTAAATCCTATCTTTTTCTTCCTAATTGCTTTTCCAATACGCACCAGCCCCGCTATACCGAACACCAGCCAACCAACACACGTATCTCGAAGCTGTACGGCCAGTTAGGGAAGGTCTTCCTTGTGTTGCGTTGGATGACAGGGAAGGGGAGGGATTTGTGTTGTGCTTTAAGGGAGGGAAGGGGTGGGATTTGTGTTGTGTTGGGGAGGAGAGAGGGAGGGAAGAGGAGAAGGGTTTTGTGTTGTGTTGGGGAGGAGGAGAGAGGGAGAAGAGAGGGGACTGGTGAAGGGGGTGGGAATTAGTTAGCCTCACTACTCTCATGTTGATGTGGTCGCTTGAGCTATAACACGGTGGTGGTCTGAGGGGGGCACTTGAGGGCTGGGGGAGGGGGGCTAACAGGGTAGAGGACTGGATGAGGGAAGTAGAGGGATGGTGGAGGAGGAGGGGGCTATGGGAAGAAGGAGATGGGAAAGAAAAAGGAAGGGGGTTTAGGGAGGAGAAGGAAGGGTAATGAGGGAGGAACAGTAGGAGGAGGAGGAGGCTGGAGAAGAAGGATGAAAAAAGGAAGAAGGATGAAGAGGAAGGAAGTCATGGAAAATAGGAGGAGAAAATAAAGATGTTGGGTAAAGAGAGAAAGATAAAAAGAAGAAGAATGAAGTGATTGTGGAAGTGGATGAGGAGATGGAGGAAGAACAGAAATAAAAGGAACAGAAGGAGGAGAAGATGATGAAAGAAGAGGAGGAGTAGGAACAGAAGAAGGAGAAACAGAAAGATAAGACGATGAAGGAGGAAGAGGAGGGACAGACGAAGAAGACAGAAGAAGAGAAATAGAAAGAGGAATCAGAAGACGGCGACTACGAAGAAGAAGAAGAAGAGAGGTAAACTACAGAAAGACAGGAGCAAGGCGACTCATTCTTGACAAATTGGGTCAGTTTTTACAGCGTTGTGGGATAATTTGAACAAACTAGCTCATCGCCCTTAAGTTTTCACAAGTTATCGTCTCTCCCTAAGAGTTTAATGTCCGAATTTCCTGGGCAATATTATTAGAGGATTAAAAAGGGAGAGGAAATTTCGTCTGATGGTTATTAATGCGAGTTTGGTTTAATGTATGGGGAGGAAGGAAGTGAGACGGGGAAGGGGAGGGGGAAATGGAGACGGAAAAGGGAAGGGAAGGGGGGAGATGTCTTTATGGGAGAAAGTAATGGTAATTCGTTATTATTTAGAGGTGTGTGTGTGTGTGTGTGTGTGTGTGTGTGTGTGTGTGTGTGTGTGTGTGAGAATTGGATTACAATTTTACTGCGGATTGAAGTAAGTTCATTGTGCACACCCCATAATCATCCTGTGAGCGGTAGCACAAAAAGGATTACAAAGTAGAGGTCACACAGGGTATTTATCAGACCCCAGTGGTTAGGATATTGTGGCCTTAACTGTTACAGAGTAATTACAATCCACTGTTTGTTTAGTTCTGTAATTAAGAGTTGACTTGGCCACTAGGTACGAATTGTGGATACAGTCTTAATAAATCGACTGTCTTGTCCTCACAGATATAGTGTTGTGACCGATTGTATTTTTTTACGGTCTAAGACATAGTGTTGGGGTGTGTGTGGCCATACGTCTGGCCACACACACTTTACATTTAGTTTTAGTCATATCTGTTTGAGGGATAATCTACCAGAGGTACTTATATCCTAACCTGAGGTATACTTATATCCCAACCTTAGTCTAGCTGACACAACATCTTGTTACTTGCTCCATATACATGTTTCACTCGATACATCTCATCTTGGTAGACAATGGACTGACTCTTACCTGCTTGCACCAGTCTGCTTGCATCAACTTCAACAGTTTTAAGATGACTAGACCCCAGACTTGCCCCTAGTACCCTCAGCCTTGACCCTAGTACCCTCAGCCTTGCCCCTAGGACCCCCAGACTTGCCCCAATACCCCCAGACTTGCCCCTAGGACCCCGAGATGTACCCCTCCAGGACTCCAGGAACGTATCCCTGTAACTTATATTATTAACCAAAACGCAACATAAGATCATAAACTAAATAAAAATATTAAACGATAATAAAACAAAAATAATATTAAATCAACAAAAAGAATAACAATAGCCAATACTATTTATAAACACGAAAAATAACATAAAGATAATAATAGCTGATGAATATGTACATACAAAAAATTAAATAATATACAGGCAATTTTTGTTTCTGGGGCCTAAATCACATGATCTGGCTACACTTTGTTATGATGAGTTGCCAAAAGGGGGTAATTATCGTCAAAAAATACCCCGAGGTTATGAGTAATGGAGGAAGCTGTCAAGATGAGACTTTGTTGTTGTTGTTTTTTTATATATCGTTATGAGTAGTAAATCAGACAGTGTAGCCCCCACTTTAGGAGTTACTGAAGATTATACAGTAAGTCTTTGGGTATATTCCTATATATGAAAGTTTTAAACATTTCTATAAGATATCTTTCTATATAGTTTATACGTCTTGTCTATAGAGGTTTTAAAGAAGGAGAGGTATTGTAGTGTTTGTTGTTATTAATGAATCAAACACGCGATATAGCCGCTACCGTCACCACTACCACCAATGCCACCATCATCGCCACCACCACTACCACCACCACTACTACTATCATCACCACCACCACCATGGACGATGGAGTGAAGGTGATGGATGGAAGGAGGATGGGGGATAGAGGGAGGGTGAAGGATAGAGGGAGGGTGAGGAAAGTAGGTAGGGGGATGGAAAGAGGATAGAGGGAAGGTCAGGGATAGAGGGAGGATGAGGGATAGAGGGAGAACGAAGGATGGAAGGACGGTGAGGGTGGAAGGCAGAAAAGGACAAGGGAGGTAGGGAAGGGAAGGAGGATAAGGAAGGGTTGAAGGAGGGTAAGGAAGGGTTGAAGGAGAAAGATATAACAAATTACTTCCCATTTTCAGCCTCTCATTAGATAATACCTAACCCTCCAAGCCTATTGTTGCCTTAAATACCGCCCTTAACAAGCCCCGACCCGACTTCACAACTCTTACCGTGGGCACAACACCAACAACACCGAACTATCCCTCCCCATGGTGGCTGCCTGGATAACCACACGTACGTCCAGGTGAACCAAGGTCCAATACACCTCACTGTTGATGGTCTTATCCAATGTCTGTTTTACTCCCCGTCATGAAGTGGTAGAGTGAGGCTCTAATCTACACGTGAGGGATGGTCTAGTTGACACCCTCCGCCACGATGTAATCAAATTAATCACGGCTTGTTAGTTGCCATTATAACTTCTTACTCAGACATATTATTTGGCGTCTCGTGTTATCGGCCTCAGTAACCACACACTGTACATTCCATCAATAACACTAACGTCTAGGTTTCATGGAAGAGCTCTCCCTTCTCCCTCCTCCATTTCCCAACCTCCCTCTCCCTATCAAACTCACCCCCCTTTCCCCTCCCTCTCACCCCCTTCCCCCTCTCTCTCTCTCTTACCCCTTCGCCACCACACACAACGCCCTCTCACTTTCCTACAATCATCTTCCCCTAAATTCCGTTCTTCATGATTCGGATTGATTCCAGAGTGTGTTGAGTCCGAGTCGAGTCTACCTGTTAATCATCAGGACTGTGCGGGAGGGGGTAGGGGGTGTCGTCTGGATATTACGAGATGGTGAGTGAGAGACAGACAGAGAGATGAAGAGAGAGAGAGAGAGAGAGAGAGAGAGAGAGAGAGAGAGGGGGGGGGACAAGCCCAACACCAACACCACTACATCACTCAGTATAGGGATTATGAGGAGCATAAAAGAGCGTTATGAAGAGCATTATGAAGAGCATTATAAAAACCATACCCCCTCTCCCCCAACCCCAAACCAGACCAGACACCACAACCATGAGCCATTCACCTGAAGATCCTCCTATTTACTTTACCATGAGAAGTAATTAATCTAAGCTTTCGTAAACACTCGTTCATTATCACTTAAATCATATCATAGCAACATTATGCTAATTAGCCTAATTAATGTCCAGAATTATGCAAATGAAACACTGGCTATCCCTTGACACTGAGAGAGAGAGAGAGAGGGGATTCATTCTCTTTAAAGTGACCAAGGAATTAATATTGGGTTAATTTACATAAGCAATACCTGCCTAATATTACCTGAGTAAGTGGTTTGTGCTGTTGTCGTTGTTATTGTTGTTGTTGTTGTTGTTGTTGATGTTGATATTATTATTGTTGTTGTTATTTTTGTTATTATTGTTATCGAGGTTATTTTTGTTGTTGTTATTACTACTATCATTAGTATTGATTCTTCATTCTCTTCCCGTATCAATCTCACCCAAACAGTAAGATTACCACGTACCTTCATTACGATTCAAAGTTGCCTCTCAGATTGTGGTCATGGCGTTGAAACGTAAATATTGAAACAGTGAAACGTCAACAAGTTTAACAAGTACCTGGGAGTGGTGAAACACGTGCCCAGGATGTAAACAATGAAACACTATACGATGATTGGTTGAGGAAAAACATAATTTCAATAGCAAGTCAAACGTGATCTCCAAACTGAAACTAATTATGCGGAATAGCAACACAGAGAGGGAGAGTGAGAGTGAGAGGGTAGGAGGGGGGGTAGGAGGAAGGGTAGGAGAGATGCTAGGAGGGAGGTAAGGAGGGAAGGAGCGAAGTAAGGAAGCAGAGAGAGAGAGAAGGGGGGAGAAAAGGAGAGAAGAGGGAAAGAAAAAAGAAAGGAGGAGACATACAAACAGACTAACCAAAGGTGTATATGTCATGTTCATCTGTATTATCTAATTAATATCCTATTACCTGTAACAGTCTACTCAGGTGAATACAGGCATGTATCCTTAAACAGAAGAAAGAAATGGCTTTATTGGAGTTTGTTTGCACCTGAGTGTGTGTGTGTGTGTGTGTGTGTGTGTGTGTGTGTGTGTGTGTGTGTGTGTGTGTGTGTGTGTGTGTGGAGGCAGCAGATAAAGAGGAGGTCGGAGAGGAGGGGAGGAGGAGGAGGATGAGGAGGAGGAGGAGGAGGAGGAGGAGGAGTAGGAGGTATAGGGAGGAGGTGGAGGTTGGGTCATCTACGTGCTGAGCCACATAACATTGGTCGGTGTTTACCTCCGCCCCACCCACACAGCTGGCCTGATTACCCAGGTGGGGGCAAAACACATCACCCAGCTGGTCCTATTAACCAGCTGGAGATAACTAGGAAGGGGGGTCGGGGGTGGAGGGAAGGAATGGAAGGGGGATGGAAAATAACTTGGGGTGTGGAGTACAGTGAACGAGAAGTCGGATTAAGACGGATTAAGTGAAAAAAACGATAAAGAAAAACAACAATTGGAAGGAAGCTGAAGTGGTTGTAATTCCCCGAACGATGGAAAGTATAAATAAACGAAGAATAAGAAAAAAAAAGATAACAAACACGACGTTGCAAATTACAAAACACATAAAATAATTTTTATAAAATATTACCTTTTTTTATAACGTTGTTGAAAATAATGATAAAGATTACAAGAGAAATTAAAATCGGGTATTAGAGCAAAACCTTTGATTTTTTGCCAATGTTGATCACCTAAAATAATCTAAACTCTCACTTTCTCTCTTTGATTTTCATTTTGTCAAATTATTCAAGTATTCCTCTTCTTTATCACGACTTAAAATATTCTATGGCAATACCTATGCGGCCATATTACCACCAATCGTATCTTTGGTGGTGTTAATTGGACAAAAAATCTCTTTGGTATGTCAATTGTACTTCAGGATTTCTTTTAGAGGGGTTGACCTTTGCTGGAGACAATATGGCCACCCGTTGTTTATGTTGTGTTGTGGCGCGTGTCAAGGGCGTATTGTTGTTTTTTCATGTCTTTCATATGAGTAATTCGTTCAGGCTCGTTCCTAGGTGATCATGTGATGGTAGCTTTGCGTAACCATTGTGTGTGTGTGTGTGTGTTTGTAATAATGTGGTAACCATGGCTGACTATGTACAAACACCCCCCCCCCCACCCACATCCCCACGGTAGAATGTTATTTATGAAACACTTTTTAGACAATCAATTGCATGTGACCCCAAAATTTAAAGCAATTTGTGGTCCTTATAGGCATATGCTACCTCACGATATAGCTTGACATTTGGTTAAGACAAGCTGCCATGATTTATGCCACAGTTCACCTGGAGTCACTAAGCGTCTCTGGGGCCGTATTCCTAGTCATTACGACGATAATGACGATCACGATCATCATCACGATGATCGTGTGTCGGGATGCAACCACCCAACGCTGAGTGCCATATTCCTAGACACTTACATGAGCGTGTAAACACGGCAGCTCGTGTCGGATGGCAAAATTTTTTTTGGCCATGCGCGAATGCCAAATGTATTATTTCACATAATTAGAAAGACGATTTTGAGAGATATTTAGTTGTTATTTTATACCGGCACAATAATATATTGTAAATATATATTTTTTTATAAAATTGAACTTTATTATCTGTTCGAAACAAAATAGATAATTTTTTCATCTGAGTACTTGGCAACAATGTTTGCGCGCGGGTTATCAAACATGGAGGTAGTAAGAGAACGTTCTGCAGCTCTGTCTGAAACCCAACGTATGGCACTTTTGCGCCATATTGAGCAAAGGCCAATCATTGAGGATAGGTCTACAAGCAACACCATAAATTATAGGAAAAGAAAGGCCTGGGATGAAATTACTGCTTCATTCAACGCCAGCTATGATCCACTTGTTTTACCTGGTCCTATCCCAGGGCCATCATCTGTGTCTTCTGCACAATTTACTGAAGTTCCATCTACTGTTTATCGACCTCTATTTTCACCCTCTGTTCCTGTCTCACAAGTCATTGTTCCTGCCTCACCAGTCATTGCTCCTGCCTCACCAAACATTGCTCCTGCCTCACCAAACATTGCTCCTGCCTCACCAAACATTGCTCCTGCCTCGGCAGTCAATGCCCCTGACTCACTATCGAGTGATATTGCCTCACCCCCTCCTGCTCATGCTTCCAACCAACACCTTTATTCAGTGTCCAGGGCATCTGGTTCTCGGCCAAGGAGCAAACCAAGGCGAACTAGGAGGGTGACAAGTGTCTATGAAATGTGTGATAAAAGACAAGAAGAGTTACATAAATCTAAGTTGTACAGATTGAATAGGGAGCATGAGGAGGAAATGAAACTGAAAAAAGAAATGATGTTAACACAAAAACTACAACAAACTGCAATTGAAAAGACACATGAAAAATTGAATAATTCTTTGGATTTGTTAGATAGTGTTTTAAGGAAAGCAGGAGCTGCATATGATGCCATGGCTAAAACATATGAATGAGGTTGTAATATTTCAGAAATTGGCATCTAAAGTAAAAGTTATTCGTTCTATTTCTTACATATTCAACTAATTTTATTTGAAGGAAATAAACATACATGTGTTTATTTTGACAAAGGTTTTTTTGTTTACAAAAGCTGTCATAAGTATGGCAGGTAATTATTTGTGGGGGATGAATATTTATAATATACATAAAGGCTGTGATTTTCAAAAATTGAATTTATTTCCTGTGATAAAGAATAAAGTTTTGTTTGGTGTATACAGGTATTTATAAAATATGTTATACTGTGCAAAGTACTGTACAGAGGATATGTTTCTTTTATTAAATTTTATGCATTGATATAAATAGCTGTAGAGAAGGAGTGAACCATTTCTTTTTGTGCCCAAGATAGAAATATTTTCATGTCAGTTACAAATATTGTCCAAAGTATGGCAGTTAAGATTTATTTTTATATATCTATAATATAAGCTGTGAATTTCAGGAAATGCAGAACTATGTATAGAAAAATTATAGTTTATTTTCTTAATTTTTACACATTTATTAAAAAAATAAATGTATATTTCTTTCCTTTTGTTGTCTTCATAAAACCTCACAGGTGAATTACCTTACATATTGAGTTATGCTCCATTATTAAAGACCACAGTGAAGTAAAAAAAACTATATTACTGGGCCAAAAACTGTGATATTTTCCTTGTTAACTCAAGATAGAGTGAGCTCACTTGGCTTGCCTCATTCCGGAAAACATAAGTGAATTTCCCGGTTCAGATGGTTGAAATTTTATTACTACTACGACAAAAATATTGTATGACTGAATAAAGATAAGAAACATATCTTAAATGATAACAGAAGTAATTGTTAATTGAAGATGAGGCTCACAGCACAGACAGCAGTTGTCATCGAAGTCGGAGCTGTGACGTCAACATTCCAATAATGTTTCAAGTTCATAACAGTGTTGTGAAAGTTCATTTATCCGTATTAACACTTCTTTTAATTGTTCTTATCAAAAAAAATAATATAATTCGACGTAGACATCTGTAATATAAAGTACTGGAAGAACTTTCATAAAATATAATGATGATTATTATTTGTCGTAAGGCAGCTATCGTGTGGGGGTAGCCACCCGATGTTGTTTCCAACATTTCAGGGATATGCGTATGGTTCCCTTCCGATACCTCGTTTATCGGGATGACTATTAATAGACCAGCACGAACACTATCAATTGGCATTGTGCTTCGTAATGACTATCAATCCGGCCCTGGGTGCTGTGACAAGAGGGAAGATGCTCCTTAATATATGTGTAACCCGTTGCTGCCTCACTTTTTTTTCCCCTTCGTCCCCTCCCTCTCTCCTTCTCCTCCTCCTCCTCGCCAGCCATCCAGATACTCAAGTCAGTCAGCCAGTCAGGCACTTCTCTTCTTTTTCCTCTTCATTCTTCTTCATCCTCTTCTTTCTTCCTCCTCCTCTTCCTTCTTCCTCCTTCTTTTCCTTCTTCCTCCTTCTCTTCCTTCTTCCTCCTCCTCTTCCTTCTTCCTCCTCCTCTCCCTTCTCCTCCTTCATCCTTCATCCTACAATTGCTCCTCCCTTCTCCTCCTAAACCTCGTCCTCCTCCTTCCTCCTACAAATCCTTCTCCTCCTCTACATCCCTCCTCCTCCCCCCTCCCACACCAGGTAATACACCCTCTCCGGTACACGACACAATATCCCTCATTTAATGGTTCCTCCCAGCGCTGTATTTATCCTCAATTTGCAATCAATTATGATACGAGGATAAAGGTTTGGAGAGCAGAGCCAACACGAACCATCAAACAAAACGGATTACAGAGCAAACACACACACTACTAGACAGAGGCTCTGGCATGCAGTTTTGACCTCTCTCTCGTCCTGGTATAGAGGTTCTTTCTATCCTCGTGTCTCTCGGTGTAATTAAACAGTTCCACAATACGTCTAATAGCCTCTCTGTTTCTCTTACGAAAGTTTGTTGTTGTGTTTTAATTAAGTGTCTCAGAGATGCCACCGTCAATTTGTTTTGAGGATTAGAATTTATAATTTATAGTTGCAATATAACTTGTTAATTCAGACAGAGAGAGAAAAATATTTGTGACATTTGGAAGAAAAATAGTCATTGTTTGGTTATTGACGATTAGTTGTGAATTTCTCCTTCTCATTAGCTTCCTCTATATTGGAATTTATTTAGTGTATTCTCAGCGTGAATACATGAGATGACAAAACCACGTGATTTATTTGAACTTTTATTTGAGTTGAATACCTTAACGAGCTATATAGTCCAAGTAGTTAACATACAAGACTAGGCATAAACAAGGTAATTTAGGTGTCAAAGGGATATAGTTTATCCTCTAACATGAAATCCGCACAGAGGAACAACACAAGAATTATTCAGTGAGGTGTCTTCCGTTGTTCGAGGCTGACGATATTGCAAGCAGGATGATGCAATTTCAAGTCAAGTTCCTCACATTGTCTCCCAGCACCACGTTCAAATTCCTCGATACGTATAACCTGTCTACCTGTTTACCTGAGTTACCTGTCTATCTGTCTACCTGTTATCTACCTTACATAACCTGAACAAGTGTTACCGTGACTCGTATATATGACGTTTGATATTTTCCATCTATCATTAAATTTAGTGAGGAGTTATTATGTCATGTATTCAATCTCTTGTTTACTCATATGTTCAAGATGGGTCGTATGGTCAGTAAGGCAGTTAAAGTATATATGTACTCACTCATACATGTACTCAAATGTACTCATAATGTACCAAGATGAGTCGGGTGTTTAATGAAAAGTCAATAATATGTACTTACTCATACATGCGCCAAAGTTAGGAGTGCGACGACCTACTACTACTACTACTACTACTACTACTACTACTACTACTACTACTACTACTACTACTACTACTACTACTACTACTACTACTACTACTACTACTACCCTTGACACCCAGGCCTGCAGTACCCCTCACCTCCCTCCTCCTCCCCCAGCTTCCTGAAGGGTGCAGGCTGTGGGGGGGGAAGTAACTTGGGTGGGGTATCACTCAGTATGGAGGCACCCACGACTATCAGAGTGCCACCTAATAGTGTCAATACATGTCAAGACTATACAAACAATCAGATACACAAAAAATCAGACAGATACAAACAATTAGACAGACACACAGGCAATCAGAAAGACACAAACAATGAGACAGATAGACAGATGGACAGACAGACAGGCAGACAGACAGAGACACCAAAAAAAATGCTATCTTTATCTGCACTATCTGTCTAAAAACTCATTATATCAAAGTACAGTCCTAAGGAAAGTGTGTGTTAAGTGGGATAAGGAATTAGTGAGGTAATTCGTCCTGACACTGGGATCTGTGAGAGCCAAAGGAGTCGGTGTTAATGGTCTCTCTCTCTCTCTCTCTCTCTCTCTCTCTCTCTCTCTCTCTCTCTCTCTCTTTGTAATTTTCTCGAATTCTATTGTACTCTCTCCCCAGTCTCTTGCACCTCACTACCACCACCATTATCACCCCCACCACACACACACACACACACACACACACACACACCTAACTAACTAACAGAAGTAACTAGAAACACCATGATAAAAGAGGAACCCCTACCTCACACCCACACCTCCCCACATCCCCACCCCCACTCACAACCCCCAACCCCAATTTCATGTTATACGTTAATTGGTTGTTATAATAAGGGACAGTAGCAAGTCTGTTATCCTATTTCACTTGACTTTATCTTCACTCTTTTAGAAATCTCTGTAATTAAACATCCGCTAAATGTTGATGATTAGGCACTGACTGTGTGTTACGCTAAGGTCTCCCCTCAACGTCTATTGTAATGTGAAAATGAAGGTTGAGTTGGGTGGGGGGTGGGTTGGGTGGTGGGGTTGGGGTTGGGTGGGGGTGGGGTTGGGTTGGGTGGGTTGGGGGGTTGGGTGGGGGTGGGTTGGGTTGGGTTATTTGTGTGTGTGTTGAGAGAGACACTACTATTGTTATTATTGTTATTGCTGTTATTACTCTTGTTAGCAGTAGTAGTTTTAGTAGTATTGTTATCATTATCATTTTAGTACTATAATTAGCGTCATTATTATTATCATGATCACGTATTCATAGGACAGACAACGGGGCCTAGGGGGCGACAAAACAGGAGTAAAAAAATTATTAAAAATAGAAAAGAAAGAGATCATATTAATCTACACCACAAAGATGCTGGAAAACCAGGTTTTTGGAGTGAGACAGATTGTATGAGTATGGAAACACAGAAGAAGGCAAAGCATTCCGCAGTTTGGCTGTGTGAGGAAAGAAGGATGTACTTTAACGGGTTATTCTAGTGTGACCGACAGCCACAGAGAAACGATGAGCACCGCGTGCAAGACGAGTGTTACCAGCCCACGGCCTTACCGGTGGTACGCAGGATGCCAAATCCACCGAACATTGCCCGTTAAAGTACCTGTAAAAGAGAGAGAGTGAAGTAACATTGCGGCGAAGAGAAAGGGAAGAAAGATTATCGATTAAAGGAGAGGAGTCAATAAGATGAAATACCTTTGATTTTACCCTCTCTAACAGTTGGACAGAAGAATGGCGTTCAAGGTGACGGAGAAAATGGGAGTTCAAGATAGTTTCGAAAATCTTTGAGAGGGATAAAGTTAGGGCAATGGGGCGATAGTTAGAGGGATTAGAATGGTCACCCTCCTGATCTTCAGGATGGGCTGAACCGAGGCATGGGTTTTGAGGCAAAGGTGAAAGAGGCGACCAAGCACAGGGGCTAGAATTTCAGCACACTCCCTCAGAACTCGAGGGGGTATTCCGTCCAGTCCATGCGCCTTACTCACATCCAACCTAGATAACACTAGCAGCCCTACAAGTGGAGATTATAAGCAAGTGTACTAGTTCGAGTTTTCGAGGTGGTGGTGTGTGTGTGTGTGTGTGTGTGTGTGTGTGTGTGTGTGGTTGGTAGATTAGTGTGGTATTACGATAACGTCACTTCCTGTCACGGCATTGGGAGCCTCCGGTGTAGCCATCCCGAGGGGGGGTGGGGTCACTCCTTGGCCCAGGGGGAGGGAGGAAGGGAGAGGGGGAAGGTGTTGGGAGGAGGGTGAAGAAGGGTGACGGGGAATTATTGAAGGAGAGGGAGAAGGGGAGGAGGGGTAATGATAATGAAAAAGAAACAAAAGAAAATAAGAATGAAATAAAGATAAATAAAATAAAAATAAAAACGAGTTTGTTTATTCGCGATGCTCTTTTTTTTCTGATCAAAAGAAAATGTAAAAAAATATACATTCCTGGATTCATTCTTTAATTATCTAAAAATACTAATTAAAACATTTCTTAATTATAAATTTAAGCGAACAAAATTAACAGCTTCTAATAATAGTATTTTCCTTCGACTCAAAATCCATAAAAAAAACATCGATTTTTTTTATATTTGAATTTAGGAAACAAATTATATGTAGATATTTTTTCCCAGGACTGTTTAGGTTAGCTTAGGTTAGCTTAGGTTAGCTTAGGTTAGGTTAGGTTAGGTTAGGTTAGGTTAAGTAAGTTTTATATTAAGTGGGCATAACTAGTAAAAGTAATCTAAGTGTTTTTTATTTTATTTTTGTATGTTATCTTTATATTTTAGCTTAAGTGAACCAATCAAATTCATTCTTGCATCTTCACTTACGACGATCAACCAATTACATTCATTCTTACATCTTTACTTATGAAGATTAACCAATCAAATTTATTCTCCTATATCGTCAAGGTTTGTAATACCGGGACCCTCACACTCACACTATGTCCACAGTACCGGGACCCTCACACTCACACTATGTCCACAGTACCGGGACCCTCACACTCACACTATGTCCACAGTACCGGGACCCTCACACTCACACTATGTCCACAGTACCGGGACACCTCACACTATGTCCACAGTACGGGACCCCACACTCACACTATGTCCACAGGACCCCTGACACTCACTATGTCCACAGTACCGGGACCCCTGACACTCACACTATGTCACAGTACCGGGACCTCACACTATGTCCACAGTACCGGGACCCTGACACTCACACTATGTCCACAGTACCGGGACCTCACACTCACACTATGTCCACAGTACCGGGACCCTGACACTCACACATTGTCTAATACAGGGGCCCTGACACTCACACTATGTCCACAGTACCGACCCTGACTCACACACTACGGGGCCCTGACACTCACACATGTCCACCGGGACCCCTGACACTCACACATTGTCTAATACCGGGGCCCTGACACTCACACTATGTTCACAGTACCGGGACCCCTGACACTCACACATTGTCTAATACCGGGACCCTCACACACACACTATGTCCACAGTACCGGGACCCCTCACACTCACACTATGTCCACAGTACCGGGACCCTCATACTATGTCCACAGTACCGGGACCCTCACACTATGTCCACAGTACTGGGACCTTCACACTCACCCCTCCTAGATAACATATCAGAATATACTCTCGCATTAATTATATTTCTGACAAAATCTCTTCGTTATAGAGTATTATTGCAACATTTTATCCCGTCTATGCATATTTAGTCTTTGAAAATTAACCCCTTTCTCTAATTTGTGTTGGAAACTGATATATATTTAATGACTTTTTTTCGTTTAAATTTCTAAATGATGTATTGTCTAACTATCGTAAGATCTGTCTTTCTGCCTCATTTACACACAATTGCAGGGTCTCAATTGTTTCTCTTACTTGACACCACAGCATACACTATAGCGTTTCTCACTATTGATATTTTTTTTAATTTTTGTATTTCATTATAATTCTTTTATTATTATTATTATTATTATTATTATTATTATTATTATTATTATTATTATTATTATTATTATTATTATTGTTATTGTTATTATTATTATTATTATTATTATTATTATTATTATTATTATTATTATTATTATTATTATTGTTATTGTTATTATTATTATTATTATTATTATTATTATTATTATTATTATTATTACAGTGTTATTATTATTATTATCATTATTATTTTATTTTACTTTTTATTATAAACTTTATTTACTATGAATAATTATTACATTTTCGCCCCCCAGACCCTGGTGTGGGTCAGTGACCTGTGCCCGGGTGGGCTAATCCCGTTAAAAAAAAGAAAGAAAGAAATCACCTAATGATTGACCTAACTTAACCTGACCTAACCTAACCTGACCTAACCTAACCTGACCTAACCTAACCTGACCTAACCTCATCCTCACACACAGCATTAGGGTGGTGGTGGTTAATCAATCTTTAGGTGAAATATGTCTGGGTGGTGATTCTTCAGGTGACCCGATTTTTTATATATTTTTTTGGCTCAGTAACTCAACATAGGTAAGAAAACACGAGAGAGAAATTACTTCACTCAGGTAAAATATATTATTCTTCATTCAGGCGAGGAATTGCAGACATTGAACTGAATAATGAGGATGAAAATAAGAATCTGAACGTCGCATTGAGCTGCCATCTTGTGTAAGAGTTCGTTGCTGGGAATACAAAACCAGAGACTTGTTGTTTCTTTCAGGGAGAATTACTTTAAAAAATATATATCATGATCAATTTAGTGGTTGTCTCTGGATCACCTGAAGATTAGCCCTCCTAAGCTTCTTTTTACCTTGGAGATTAACTACCATACTGCTAAACCTAAACTAACTTAACCTAATCTAAGTTAACCTAATCTAACTTAACCTAATCTAACTTAACCTAACCTAACCCCCTCTCAAGTAGTGTTAGGGGGTTTAATCATCGGATGCAATAAGCTGGAGGAAGGGGGGGGGAGCTAATTCTCAAGTGATTCTCGACGCTTCAATATTCCTGATGATAATATGACTGGGAAGGTTTTATCACGTATGTCGTTCACTTCTACTGATTTACAAGGTCCTGTTACTAAGGCATTGTGATCAGTGGCTTTAAGGAACAGCACCAGAAGTTTGATCAGAGAGGAGAAGAACGAAGTTGGCACTGTCTTACTCTTCCCGCCTCCAACTTCCTTACTCCTCTCGCTCACTCTGCCTTCTATCCTCTTCCTTACTCCTCTCGCTCACCCTACCTTTTCCTCCTCCTCCTCCTCCTCCCCCTCTCACTCTTCCGTCCTCCTCCTCTTCCCCTCTCACTCTTTCCTCCTCCTCCACTCTTACCAACTTTATTGACAAGATTGGTGTAAAATTTTGCCCCTAATCCGAGCAGTTCATGTCAGGTCTTCGTACTGAGCATATCGCCATTGTTTACTAACATTCAGGACAATATCCATGAGGTGTTGATGAGATAAGGCGTCTACAAGTCACAGGTTAGTTAGTGTTATTGAATTATGGAAAGGGTTCAGCAACTCAGGTAATATTATCCCCATAAATTAGTAATATGAACACAGGTAAGTTTAGTTTAGATATTGTCAAGATATCAACGAAAACTTCAATATGATTTCTGTTCTCTCCAGCCAAACACCTTGATCACACCTGCTAGTAGGAACTATATAACCCCCCCCCCCCCACAAGTGTGTTACGTCTTTTTAAAGTGTCGTGTTCCCACTAGAGCGAGGGTGAGGCGTGGGTGGGTCGCCTCGGGACTGACAGCGCCAAGATGAATCCATTCCTCCCATCACCTTGTTTTATTCATGACTTACTCAATTAAGTTTTCTCGCTTTTTTCTGTTAGCTCGTCTCTCTACCACAGGGACTCCCGCAAGGACCTTCATCCCTTACCATTTTAAGTGAGTTTTTTTTTTCTCCCCGAGTCTTCGTCTGCTTCATAGTTCACCAGATGACCGATTCCCTCTTGGTTGAAAATGAACTACCTGAAAATTTGTTGTATAATAAATGTTCAATATAACCAATGCCATTAGATTGAATATTCGGGTCCTACCTTATACCTACCACTCAGGCCTGTAATAACCGGTTGTAAATGTGCGCGCCTCGAACTTGTAAACGAATCAGGTTCGCCGTAGGGGTTCGGAACGGGTCTGACACGGCAACACACTCCCTGGCTCGCGGGGGCGCACCTTTCAGATGTCTAGGAAAAGTAATGGGTAAGCCACCTTTCATAATTTTATCTAATATTTATGTTATCGAATCTATCCCGAGAAATTTATAGTACCCTGCGATACCTATTTAGCATATTTTATCAAAGTTACAAATGCTTCTAGGCGAAATCCAAACTATAAAAGACGCTAAGGTGCTATATACTTATACCTGAATGACCAGGGGGTAGATGATTCCCAATTTGTTTCGTTCAGGAGGTTCCCTAGTAAGGTGTAGCCCCATGCAGCGAGTACCCGAGACAGGACTAAGAATTGTGACAACACGCTGAGAACCATTGCCAAACAGAACTGATAATTTCCCCAGGTAAACGCGGACCAGTGTAGGCTTTAGGATCCATCATATATCTAATATAGACGTTCTCCCGCCAAAAAGCAAAGGGCTTACGCGGGAAATACCATTATGTTTTGGCGCGAAACAGACAAGTCGGATTAATATTCATGAGATGGCGGGGGAGAAATTCCTGTTTAATTGAAAGGACTAGGGGTTATAGCAACCAAAAGCTCTCATAATGACTTGGGGATTGTTCACAGCTTAGTGTAGGAACGATGAGTGAATCTTTGTATACGTGTGAACAAAACAAATATCTATACATTGGAGACATTAGTTTGTTTAATTCTTCCTATTTACTCTATATCATTATGCCTATATAAACTTGAAACATGTATACATATATTATACGATGTTGTTTATATTCCCAAAACACATAATATATAATAGTAATAATATAATTGGATAACGTTCAATAATATCAATGAAGATACTGACGAGGGTAGTTTAGGATGACCATACAGACGAGGGTAGTTTAGGATGACCCACAAGTGATTTCCTGAATAGCCACCTATACCGCCTGCTGGTCAAGTGGTGTAACTCTCTCAACCACGGTCAAAACTTGCTGAAATGTGACCCCGTCCTCCTCCCTATCCCTCTCTTCCTCTTCATCCTTCTACCCTTCCCCTTCATCCCTTTTCCCTTCCCCCCATCCTCCGAGAGAGATCTTCAAGGTAATACAATATATAGTTTCGTAGCCTATCTTAACCCTTACACTACCACACACAGTTGGTAAAGTCGCGAGCAGGTGGACACTATCCTTCCTCCTTGTTGGTCATGCTCGGCTCGAACAATAGGCCTCGACAATAACAAAAATACATTGATATTCACGACTCACAGTTTAAATACAGGGGATTCAGGCTAGGTTAGGTTAGGTTAGGTTAGGTAAGGTATATGAACAATCATACGGGGTTCCTATATCAACTCCCGTATACTTATAATGAAAATAAACACTTAACAACCTTCAAGATGTATATTAATGAGCAATTATTAATCTTTCTGGTATAAGACGTTTTTATTTATATATTTTTTGTCTAATCTCAAATGTTCAGAAAAGTAGGTCAAGTTACTCTGTTTATTTATCTATATAATATTTCAGTCAACACACTCAGTCGTTCGGTCTTGAGGATACTTCGGTCATGTCAGTTTGGATTGGTTGTAACACGGGTCCTGTCAGGCATAACGAACACCGTAAACACGAACGTAAGCTAAAGAAAAGACGCTAACAATCCTCTACCACCACTTACAAACAACAACACTTAACTAATTAATATCGACGAGTTAATTATTAAATGAAATATATCCTTTACAACACCTGGAAATATACTCCTGACATTAATTCACCAGCAACTGCAACAAACATTTTTCTTAACGACCAATATTATTTCCTTATCAAACTCATACACGTCCTGATTCCATCTTGTGTTAACGTTGTATTATAATCGATTAATTATACCCTGAAATAAATAAAATCACCTCTTGATATTTTACGGTAAAGAAAACACGATATATTTCACGTTGTGGTACAAAAGTTTTCCCCGTGACAGCAATATTATTCATTATAAATAATAACTTCAAACATACTGGTAAAATCTACTCGCTCCTGTCTTGACTGTCCTCCTGTGGGGTGTAGGAGTGGCGTGGAGGCTAGAGGTCGTCCGTATATTCCTTTACAGAGTCTTGCCGGGGGTGTAGGTGTGGCCTGGATGCTAGAGGTCGTCCATATATTCCTCTATGGTAGTCTTGCCGGGGGTGTAGGTGTGGCCTGGAGGCTAGAGGTCGTCCATATATTCCTTTACAGAGTCTTGCCGGGGGTGGGTGTGGCCTGGAGGCTAGAGGTCATCCATATATTCCTTTACAGAGTCTTGCCGGGGGTGTAGGTGTGGCCTGGATGCTAGAGGTCGTCCATATATTCCTTTACAGAGTCTTGCCGGGGGTGTAGGAGTGGCGTGGAGGCTAGAGGTCGTCCATATATTCCTTTACAGAGTCTTGCCGGGGGTGTAGGTGTGGCCTGGATGCTAGAGGTCGTCCATATATTCCTCTATGGTAGTCTTGCCGGGGGTGTAGGTCGGGGAGGTAAACCCATCTTGTTGTCAGTATGGAAGAAAGTCGACTGAGTGAGTAGTTAACACATACGTCAGGTTAACTACAGGACGGGTGGGAAACTTACATGGATAACAACCGTAACTGTGGTGATTAAGGGTCGTGTCTGTAGTTAACGTGTGTGTGTATACCATGAGTGAGTAGGATGGGGGATCGTATAAATTGTTTATTTTCTAAGTGGTAATTTTATGATTTTTATGTTGATGAGTATGTTTGTTTTTACTGAGGTGTGTGTGTGTGTGTGTGTGTGTGTGTGTGTGTGAGGGCCAGGACAGAAGAACAGTTGTCTTATAAATAAATAAACTGCTTCGCGTCTATGATCACACTTACGTCTTCTCGATAATCATATAAACCACAATTGACTAGTTTGTGTCTTGTTAGTATCGTACCGTTGAAATTTATACCAAATGCTAAGGTTAAAAATAATAATAAAGTTATCAACATATTTAACAGTTTATCTTTGCTATTGAAGGTATGGAGTGGTTATTGCGTTCTTCCTCCCTCCCTCCAGGTGCCCCCTCAGTCCATCCACCTGTGACTAGGTTGATTAATTAAAGGCAGTTTATATAATACCAACAGGTGAGTTTTATAACCAGGTTGACAGAGGTGAGATGAACCACGTGTTAAAGGGACAACTATCACTCATAATAACTTACATAAATAAAACAATTTTCTCTGAGTTTCAACTAATACTGAGAGTTGTAGAGCTCATGACTTTTAATTGCTAATGGATTAGTGTCATTACTAAACTATTATACGCGTTTAAAAACCTAACTTAATTAAGTGGAGTAACGTATTATGACATGAGCGTCAAAACAACTTATTTTATTCTGTCATCCAATTTCACATCAGCCGCCGCTTGTTCCTTCCCACACAAACACAGTGACAGAAAAGAAGCTGCCTTAAGACCCCTTCATGCCAGGAAATTAAGTCACTTTGAGATTGGCCGGAGTGCCAGGCTAAGTGTCTACCCACGGAGATCGCCTTATCCTAAGTGCCATAAATCCCTTTTGTTTGTTTACCCACGTCACAGGCCGACCTCAGGCTGCGCACACTCACACCTCCACAGCTCGCCCGGCGTCTCCTCTCTCCATCGTTCATCAATTGTACTTAAATCACTACTATTTTCCTTTTATAAACTACCAATTACACATAAAATCAAAGAACATACATACTTCTATAACTTGTAATATCTACTTAATTACCAGAACGTAAATTAATGAAAATACGAATGATTAAACAGCCAATGGGAAAGAACGAAAACATATGGATATTTTTACACTACGTGGCTAAACCCTGTCGCCCAGATTAACTGTTTTACCCGCAACAAGAAAAATAATGGTGCCAACAAAGCTATTAAGACGGATCGTTTAATTGGATAAGGAAGTTGTTACAATGGAGATATTCTGGAGGTGCTGAGAGACGAAATGACGACGACGGAGAGAGAGAGAGAGTGTCGGGTGTCTGTCGGGATTTGGAGGTGGTGGAGATGGAGGGTGGTGTTACGGGTGGTGAAGGGTGGTGGTGTAGGTGGTGTTAGGGGTAGTGAAGGGTGGAGGTGTAGGTGGTGTTAGGGGTGGTGAAGGGTGGTGGTGGGAAATGGTGGAGGGTAGTGGTGGGGGAAGGTAGTGGTAGGGGGCGGCAATAGGGTGGTGGTGGACAGCTGGTGTAACCTCAGTCTGTGAGTTTAAGAAAATGACGGAAAAAAAGGCGAGGAAACAGAGAGAAGAGAAAGAATTGAAGGATAAATAAACGAAGAAAGAAAGAGCGAGAGAAAAACAAACAAAAAGAGAGAAAGAGAGAGTGGAAGATAAATAGACAGAAAGCGAAGAAATTAAAGAATAAATGATGACAAAACAGGATATAGAAAGAAAGAAAGAGAGAGATAAAGAGAAGGAGAGATAAAGAAGAGAATGTGGTACTTGAGAGAGAGAGAGAGAGAGAGCCTGAAATAGGGCGTGATATATAACTGAAAGTATTGAGAAAGATATTAAGAAGTGAAGCCATTGTATCATTAGAATAGTAACTCTATCTCACTCTTCACACTATCTGTAATGATGATAACAAATGCTTTATAATGAGGGACCCCGCAGTCTTGCTCACCACTCCAAGTAAATATACGAGGTGTCTTATTTTTCGTCAAGTAAACCTACGTCTGCATCTCTCAGGACCTGCAATTCACACATCACTTTAATTTTATAATATACTCGTAATATTATCAAAGTATACTAATCATATTCATCATATTCCTTAAAAAATGGATATATTTATGTGTTCTTATTATCTGTTGGGGTGGGGGGAGGTGTTTGTGATATATAAACATTGAGAATATAAGTCATAAGCTCGTATATTTGTTTTATATCACTTACACTATACCAAACGAAATAAAAGTTATATTAAAGTGTTATCTTGGTTTCTCGTTACTGTTTAAATAATTTATAAGTTAAATTGTTTATTATATAACGCTTAGATTATTTTTCCTCTCACAAGACACTTACCAACAGGTGTTTGAGAAAGTTCAAATATTAGTGAATTCTTTCCTATTTTCACGAGTATAATAAAATAGTGTGGTATTATAGTGTTTGTGTTGTGATCCTGGGTTGTGTTATGGTTAAAGTGGAGATTAGTGATGGTTACTCCCTCACCACCACAGGGAGAGTAGTAGCCACAGGGTGCACGGGGACACTTGTACTCTCCCTGGCGCTGCTCCCGGTTGAGTACATCTCATCGCCATGTACTAATTTCATCGTAAACGCTCGCTAATTCTGGGGGAGATGAAACATTGTTTATTTGTATTGAATTAAGTATTATTTATGTATGTACAGGAAGAGGTGATAGAATGATAGCTGTGTGTGTGTGTGTGTGTGTGTGTGTGTGTGTGTGTGTGTGTGTGTAAAAACCATACAGGTAAAGCCACTATAACCAGAAACACCACTTACATAACCCACCCTAAAACGATATTGTAACAGTGACACATTAACCCCGCCATTAACTTCATTTACACCTGAGAAAAAACCCTAGACCAACACACCTGACCTGAACACCTGGCAATATGAAATTTTACTGAAGGGAATCCAAGCAGATGAACATTCGCCCCAATACCAACATCTATAAAAGTAAAAACTAAATGAAAATGAGACTAAACACGTGGCCTTATATAAATCAAGAGTAATCAGGTATTCTAATCAACCTCTGAATTCTTAATGCCTTCGTGGTCAGCCGCTATCAAGCTCACCTCGGATGATAATGACCTCTGTTTAACTCATAATCATACGCTGGCTTTGTGATAAATGGCAATAATTTGTCTTAAATTGCTTGTAACAACTTCTTTTCTAGGAGTGAGGGTTGTAGTTAGGGTGGGGGAGTATTGGGAGGGGGGGTGGTGTTAGAGGTGATGAAGTGAGGGGGGTAAGGGGGTTAGAAGGGAGGGGGGTGTGAGTAAGGGGGATGATGGGGAATGGGGAGGGGTGTGTGATGGGGGGGATGGGGGAAAGGTGTGTGAGAGGGGTGAAGGGAAGGGGGAGGGTGTTAAAGGGGAGAGGGAGGGAGGGGGTAAGGGAGGTGATATCAGGTAATGTGGGTGAAGGAGAGGGAGAGACACGAACACCTTCCTCCTACTCCTGCCTTCCTTTCTCAATACCGCATTGTTGTTGGTCCTGACGCCATCTTCTCCTCCTCCTCCATATCTTCCTCCTCTTACCTCTACTCTTCCTCCTTCTCCTTCCATCTCTTCTCTCCATATTCCCTCCTCCTTCTCCTCCTCCTCCACTTTCGTCTCCCTCTACCCTCCCCCTTAATCTCTTCCTCCTCCTCCTCCTCCATCCCATCATTGTTTTCTTCTTCTTCTTCTTCTTCCTTCTCCTCCTCTCCTCCCTCACCTCCTCCTCTTTATCTTCCTCCTCCATCTCCTCTTCCTCTTTCACCTCCTTCCCCTCCCTTCTTTCTTCTCTTCATCCAACTCCTCCGCCGTCTCCTCCTCTGATACTTACCTGTTGATTACTTGCTTCCACCTGTAATTTACTATTGGAGAGAGAGAGAGAGAGAGAGAGAGAGAGAGAGAGAGAGAGAGAGAGAGAAAATAACAGCAGGAAACGGAGAGGCATGACAACAGACAGGTTCCTTTAATCAGTACCACAGGTAATGCAAAGAGGTGAACTCCCCTGATAGCGAGACACTTGCAGTAACCTGAGACTCGCCTGTGTGCCACACTACCACCTCCTCACCGCCTATGATAGCCCGGTAATAGGGATGGACCGGCACTTCTAATGGACTAACACTTCTGATGGGTTAGTAATTTTGATGGACCGGCACTTCAAATGGACCATCATTAGTAATTAAAACAATAGTTGTACCGATAAGTTCTGATGGGTGAACCATTGGTTTTAATAACAGATTATGTAAAGATAAACTTGTGATAATAACAGTTGAATATAAAATCACATTATCTTGACGTCATAGATAACATTACTAGATGGTACAATATGTTAAATGATATATAATGCTTTAATGGGTCCCCTCTGAGCTGAATAAAAGCGTCTGAAATTAACCAAATTAAGTATAGCGTTCTGTAGTGAAGGAGTTAAAGTTATATTGTACAAGAACATAAGAAATACTCGATATTAAAATGAAAAAAAAATATTTAATGTTTATTTTCTGTTGATATTTACGTAAGTGGAGCAGCTTATATTAAGTTTAAGTAGAGGAGGAACGACAAGACACTACAAGACAAGGACACTTTTATGAACAGACACACACATGTACATGAGCCCGCATCACTTTACACTTACCAAGGGAAAAAAACACAACATAAACACACACACACCACACACACACACACACACACACACACACCACACACACACACACACACACACACACACACACACACACACACACACACACACACACACACACACACACACACACACACACACACACACACACACACACACACACACACACACACACACACCACACACACCACACACACACACACACACACACACCACACACACACACCACACCACATCAGTAGTAGTAGTAGGTAATAAAATGGTGGAGAAGGAATGTATATAAGGGGAGGTTGGAGGCCATAATTAAAAAGAAAAAAGTAGTATAGTATTATGTAAACGCAAAGAATTTCAAGATATAGCACCTCTGTGTGTGTGTGTGTGTGTGTGTGTGTGTGTGTGTGTGTGTGTGTGAAGGGTCCTAAGGCGTGATGTGGCAGGTGTCCGGGTCAGATTTAGTCATTAAGGTGATGATATTTCAGAGTGGACCACACCTTCACAGCGGCAGACGGCCAGGTAACAATCACTTCCAGTCATGTCTAAATTTTTTAACATTCGTTGGGTGAGTCAATTTGTGACTGGGTTAAAATTCAGCGGATCACACATAGAGTGGTGTTGATTACGGCTCCATCCTACCCAGTGCTTCCCTCTTACTCTCGATAATGCTTGAGGGTCACTTAGCCTGAATAACTCAACCCTGGTGTGGAAGTTACAGAAAATCATGCAAAACACGAAGGATTATTCGTTGGTGGTGGTTGGGGTGAGGCTGTGTGTGCTATTACTAAGGTCCTCACCCTCTTCACTCGCCCTGACGTAAACAAAAGAAGCGGACCAAACCTGCCCCCTTGTGAGACACCCGATCATAAGGCAGAACCGGAGGTATTCGGGGACCGTACAATTTTGAACGCATAGTGAAACGTGTGGGAGAAAGAGGTGATTATTTTGTATGCTGATAGAGACATCACAACAGAGGGCCCAGCTTATACATCAGGGCCTGTGTTAGCTGCTCTCTGGGGTGCCTAAACACAATTTGCCTAGTTTAATATTCGCGATGCTCCCACTCTCACGCATACTCTCGCCCTGGAATAATTTTTACTCACTTTTACAATACGTTTCACAGGAGTGTTGTTGTGTAAGTGTTGTAGCAGATAAACTTGGTGTTAGTGTCCCCGCTGGTGTTGCCACGGTCATGGGAATTCATTTGTTCAGTCATGAGATAATGCAAAGTCACTTTTCTTGCCACCTCTCGTATTTTTTTTTTTTTATATCGAGTTATTGAGGAGGTGTTCGAAATTATTGTTTGGTTATTATAGTAGGAATACAATTATCTTTAGTTACAGTCCAACGTCATACTTGCATGAATAATTAATTTAGAAGTTATTAATAAGTGTTGTTAATTAATACGTGGTAAATAAATAACACTGAGAGTAATTGGCTGAAGCTATACAATGGATGGAGCGCGCGGCGGGGTACTTGGACCGGGTCATTTGCATTCATTTGTCTGGATTTGAATTTGCGGTTTGACTTCAGGAATTTAGTCGATCGTTCCCGCAGCAAAGAGAGAGAGAGAGAGAGAACTATTCTTCGGGGCGCCAAGTATTCTTTGATCTGTTCCTGGTGATGAGGTGGATGTGTGAGCGAGAGAAAGAGAGAGAGAAAAGCTTATTGTAAAAGTCTTCCCGTTACAATACAATACCAACCTGATTATCTGCATCCTTTCTCACTCTTCCCATCTTCTCTCTTCATTAACTATCTTTGTTCTTATATTTTTATTCTTATTATGTATTTACAGATTTATACAACATCTTAGAGATTTTTTTTTAAGCACTGAAGTTACTTACTGATTCTATAATGGCAAAAATGATTTCTCTATATGGTGTTTGATTCTGTGTAAGGAATGATTGCTTGGAGGGTGAAACTACACTTACCAACTGTTATACTGTGTGAGGTGGTGGTCGGAATATAAGTAGGATGTGGTGGGGAGTAGTAGTAGTAATAGTAGTAGTAGTAGTAGTAATAGTAGTAGTTTTTGTTGCAGTGTTTGTAGCTGTAGTCTTGCATGTATACTCTTGATTATACTAAAGTTTAATGAATAATCTTGAATAATAAATTTTTTCGGGAGGGAGGGAGAGGGGAGGTATCGCTTCTCTCTAGCTTTCCTTAAGACATATACTAAGCACACTGAGGAGCTCCTTGATCTGATCCATACACTGTGTACCAGGAGCCACCCACAGCTAGTACCTATATACAACGACTTGTAGAATATAATGTAACCAGAATGACTGTCTGTCTCTGTCTGTCTGTCTGTCTGTCTGTTTTGGGGGGTTGCTCTCTCTCTCTCTCTCTCTCTCTCTCTCTCTCTCTCTCTCTCTCTCTCTCTCTCTAAGGTACTGAGTCATGGGCGTCAGTGTTTCGACTAATTGGTACAGGTAGATCATCAGCTGATAGGAACAGAGAGAGGAGGACAGAGACGAGCGGAGGTGAGAGCAAGGGGCCGTCTGTACACACCACCACCACCTCTGATGCTCCTCTCGTCCATTACTGAGCTCGACGAGACTGAGTGTCAAGACGTTATGGTAATACTCCTCAATATTTCCATCATCAGCTGTAAGATCCTACCAAGATAAAGCATGAATATGTAAAGTGTTTAAGCTCCACTGGGGGGAGGAAAAAAAAATACCGTAAATTTTTCGACAATGTTTTCCGTCAAGGGTGATGTGTGTGTGGCTATGGCGTTCCTCGGTGTCAGTCAATACTTTTCCTATACTGGTCTGGCGCAACACCTTGTTAGGAACACTTTTTTGATTTTATGAAGTTCAAGTTTATAATGTAAATTGGATATAATAATAATGTTTTATGTCTTACGGGTCATATTATCGTTATGTGTACAGTTAAGGCCACGCTTTGTACACCCGTTCAGGAGGAAAATACCACTATTATTTACAGTAAGTGAACCTAAGACTATAGCATATATAACAAAAAATAATATATATTATTATTATTATTATTATTATTATTATTATTATTATTATTATTATTATTATTATTATTTTTATTATTAGACAAGTAAGATGCGTCGCTTTTTTCTTCACAATCTACGTAAATAATAACATTGGCTCTTTATCAACAAGAAGTTCTACAGTTGTACACCATCAGCTACATCACTTTGGGGTTGTATTAGGAAGGATTGGAGGGGGGAGGGGGGGTTGGGGAGGGTCAAGAAGTTACGACTGATTGAAGGTAAGAGTTTTACCTATAGTCTGTCTTAACCTGTTTTTTTATCGTTGTTTTCGCTGTTTGTTGACGTGTGTTTTCGCTGTTTGTTGACGTGTGTTTTCGCTGTTTGCTTATGTTGTCTATTCACGCTATTTGTTCATGGTGTTTGTTCTTATGTCGTTTGTTCTCGCTGTCGTTGTCAGGAGAAGTAAATTAATGATATGATAAATTTCTAGTTCTGTCTGTCTGTCTGTCTGTCTCACACTCTCTCTCTCTCTCTCATCACCACTGCAGCGAGGAGGGAAGGAAGGAGAGGGACCTTACACACAACCACCACAAGACTCACTAAACCATCCAGGTTCTCAAATACAGTTCTGAAACAACTCATTTGCACGAACTTCTCCTGAGAGGGTAATGAGACTGCCACAAGCTAGATCGATAATTATCCTGGAGGAGGGGAGGAAGAAGGGAGAGGTGGTGAAGGAGGAGGAGGATTAAGAGGTGGAGAAAGGGGTAGGAGAGAAGGGTGGAGGAGGAGGAAGAGGAGAAGGGAGTAGGTGGAAGAAGTGGAAGAGGAAGAGGAGTAAGAGGAGGAGCAACACTCATTGTTTACATTCAATAACAAGTGTGTTCTCTATAGATTAAATGACTGCCGTATGCATCATAAGGTTAGATGACTGCCGTATGCATCAGAAGGTTAGATGACTGCCGTATGCATCAAAAGGTTAGATGACTGCCGTATGCATCAGAAGGTTAGATGACTACCGTATGCATCATAAGGTTAGATGACTGCCGTATGCATCATAAGGTTAGATGACTGCCGTATGCATCAGAAGGTTAGATGACTGCCGTATGCATCATAAGGTTAGATGACTGCCGTATGCATCAGAAGGTTAGATGACTACCGTATGCATCATAAGGTTAGATGACTGCCGTATGCATCATAAGGTTAGATGACTGCCGTATGCATCAGAAGGTTAGATGACTGCCGTATGCATCATAAGGTTAGATGACTGCCGTATGCATCATAAGGTTAGATGACTGCCGTATGCATCATAAGGTTAGATGACTGCCGTATGCATCAGAAGGCTTGTCTCTCTCACCTGCCGTATAGTACCCGTGTGCCAGGTCCAGCCGTGTGATCTGCCTCCTTATTGCACTGAGATTATGAGTAATGACTTGTGTATATAAAAGCTGCCTCATAAAACACAGCCAATTGACCGGGAGGCAGCGCCCTGGATAGCCATTGTATCTACAGAGATGAGTTACAAGGGAGAGTGTCTTTATGAACACCTGAAGATGTGGGAGAAAGTAACGGCAGCAGGCGAGGTAGGTGTTGTAGAGGGAAGGAAGGAAGGAAGGAGGAGGGAAGGACACGTCTAGGATTCCTACGTGAGACTCCTCCTCAGGTAGATCGTCTCTCCACCTGTTGTAGCTGTTGTAATGAGTTTCATCTTAATGTTATACAGGTAACTTAGTAGTCATGTTAAATCGTTCTTATCTAAACGTCTCTGTGAACTGATGAACAATATGTTAGGTAATCTATAAGCTGCTGTGAAATATGAACACCGTAATGTAAACCTGATTTAAGTGAGGATGTTATATCATAGTCGTGAACCTGATTGTATTTATATTAAGAGAAATGAAATTCAATATGTAAAGCACTTCTTAAAAACAGATTGAGAAACAGCATAAATTTTAGTCAGTGTTTGAGCAGAAGAAGAAGAGGAGTGGTGCTGTTATCTTGTCGCATTAATCGCTCTCCCAAATTTGGTTCATTCAGCTAAGACTTTATGTTGTACTGATGGTTCTCTCTCTCGTTGTGCCTTCATTATGGTGGTGTTGTTCCTTCATTAAGACCATCTCCTCCGCAGCAGGACCTCCGCCGTCAGTAGTGTCCGTCGCTGAAGGTTCCACAAGAATATTCGTCCAACAACTCAGTAACTTGACCGTTTTGAGACCCTCTACTGAGCCTCGCGAGTCGTTTTCTCCATCTTATCAAATCACAGAATCTGTGTCTAAGAGTCATGAAACTCTCACAGAAAATACGAGGCGTTTCTATACCACGTTATCATCGATTTAGTTCATGCCGCCGAGGCTTTATCAGTCCATCAACACACATGTACAGGATATCTCGTGTTGAATACCCACAATATTTACATGATGACTTATCTTGCGTACTGTCCGTCAGAGCTCAGCAGCCGAGGAGTCCCCCAGGATCTTTCTCCTTTGTGTTCCGACGGGAGGATCTGACAGGAGCGGAAGTTAAGGGTGAGGATGATAGAATTCCCTTTTCCATTGAGGAAACTGATGACATAGGACAGGTAGGTCAGGTGGAAGTCATGGTTCTGGAAGGATAAAATCCACAAGTTTTCAGGGGTTCGGACACAAGGCAGCTGACGCATCTCCTCAACTTGATGATATATTGCAAGATGCCGTGTACCGCGGCTCCTCCCATCTGGAGGCGGCCGGACGCATGACCGGTGAAACAAGTGAAGTTCGCCCTGCGCCCCGCTGAGAGCTTCTCGCGTTTTAAAACCTGTTTTTTAGCATTTCTTTATGAGGTGTTTTATTTTGTTTTTATTACTTATTTAAACAAGAGACTATGTAAGACCTTCGTCTGTTGTGCTATGTGGCACTGACGTTGGTTATGTGTGGAGGAGGCTGTGTTGTGGCGAGGGCGAGGCGTGACCACCAGCTGGCGCGGCGATAACTCTGACGCTAGGTGGCGCACAGGTGAAAACAAACACGTCCCACCCTCACGCTTGAGAAAACCTCTCACGCTCCCCGTTCCTCACCTCACCCTCACCCTCACACTCTCACACAGGTGTAGTTCAAACAAGAATAATCTCCTCCAACCGAGACTCACGACAAACAGCACACATTACCTGTAAGAGGTGTAATTATCCCCGAAGCCCAAAATATTCCCCCACCTGAAAACACACGAAGCCAGGGACCTGTTGATGCAATAAGGGATACGAACACACCCAAGCCTTCGCCTTGCCTTGTTAATAGCGCCTGTCAGCAACACAAGCGTCTCAGAAGTGGTTCTGGCTCACTCTTTACAGAATTTGAGCTCCTTGGTATTACAACCAGAGATTAGGACACGAATTTTGGAATCACCTGCCGGTCTGATTTATCTAAAAACATATCGTAGGATTATTTATCGATCTGATATACCCAGTTGTATTATGCATGTAAATGTGTACAGTATAACGTGTTTACACTATATCATACATTGGCGTCAAGTGAAAAATAAAATGAATTTATGTGAGATATATATAAAAGAAATTGTGTTTTACGAGAGTTTATGCGTGACTCCGGAGATAAAGGTCTTAAAGGCGCACTTCTTTGTTCTTGTACTGAACTATTTCTCCGCGCCATTGTAATATGACAGAGAAAATGTGATTGATTATGAGGCTGTATTGTTTTTTTTTAACTCATTAGTAAGATTGACATATATAACTTTTGTGCTTCACTTCCATACATAAACAATACACTAATCAACTTGTTTACGTATAAGCAACGTGTGTATATGTCTGTATCACTATCACATAACACTCACGGTCTCCTGCGTCAGTCACCTCCTGGCTCGTGTTAACAAGAACTCTAAAATGGGAAAGAACTACTAGTGGCGCCCCCTAGTTCAACCTCCATCAAGAAACTCGTTTACGTCTTAAGCAACAGAGACCTACTGAGTGAAGGGATACGAACTCATAACCTAAAAGAGAAGTAAACAAAAATTTAAATTAATATTGTGTTATAAATATTTTTCACAAAGGAGAAACGACAAAATAATATCAATAAAGGTGAGAAAAAATTAACAAAATAATTCTTATCATTGAGTGTTAGAGAAGAGGTAAAAACCCCTCAATTACAAATAGAAACCAGAATTGCCTACCAGGATACCAACCAATGTTTCTTCCGGTTCAGTGACTTCAACTATCCCAGAAAGAATGGTCCTGATGCAAGAGGGAGAAGAGAAGGAGATAAAAATGGATGAAGTAAACGAGGAATAACGATTAGAAGAGAAAGGATGATGATGATCACGAAGACTTCTTACCGATACACTGACCAAGGACACTGAATAAGATTAAGAGTATCTAATATTTTATCAGTTGCTTACCTCGTCCAAGACTCCAAGACGCCAAGAAACAGCTGAACTAAGACTCCCACTTATAACTACCTAAACCAAGAACCCATCAAGGAGTATTTAGAACACGACATCAAGACCCACAGATAGTTAAACCAACACATCTTACCGATAAGTAATTAAAACATACCAAGACCCTATTTAAAGGTATTATATCCAAGACCCCAATCAAGACCTCACTTAGAAATCTTTAAAACAAAAGTCGACGTAAAATAAACAAATTTAAATACTCGAAGACGATAACAAGAACTAATTAAACCAATACCTCACCTGATAATACCTAAACCAATGTCCTTAATTAAAACATATACACTATATTAAAAAGAACTAATGTATTAATTATTTATCTTACAGAATAATAACAAAATAAAATTACGACTTTATAAATGTCTATCTCTTCAGGACATCAATTAATACAACAGACAGGTACTTGGAGACACGTGGTTCTAGGAAAAGAGGGCAGAAGTACTCCAGTGGGGGGAGGAGGGGGAGAGGGGGGAGAGTGAGAGGGGTGAAGGGGGGGGGGAACACCACGACACCGCCTCCCTGAAATCAGTGAACGACTCTGACAAATTTATCTTGTCAGGTGGAGTAACGAGATGACCTCCTTTGACCTTCCTTGTTTACATTGCCCAAGACTTATTGTATCAGGTCAACAAAGAACGTCGCCCTTATACTAACACAGGTGATGTCTCTCGCCTTATCATCTGCCGGGAAGGAGACATCTTATGCAGGACTTAGGGGGGGGAACATACACTCATACAATATCCACCTCATCTATAGGTTGAAGTAACACCTTTAACATTATCCACCTGTATCATGTACGTAAACATATACTTAATCTATTTACCTATACACTCGTTCAATTTACTGTCTCAAGGAATGACTCACTTTATACATGCTATCGCGGTTGATCATACATACACACGTTTATGTATATTGTAACTTATTATGAATGTTGTTTGTCTATTGTGAATGTTGTTTATGTACTGCATATGATGTGTGAAGGAATGTAAGGTGTGAGAGGATGTGTTGTGTGGGTATATGTGACCTAAGCTTCCCTGGGCGTCAGTTCACCCTATCTGAACATATGTACCTTGGCCCTCCCTCCCTCTCCTTCTCCCTCTCCCTCTCCCTCCCTTTCCCTCTTACTCTGTTCCTCTCTCTGTCTCCTATTCTCTCTGTTTTTCTCTCTTTTCTATATCATTTTGCTTCTTTTTCTATCCACACATTCCTTCTTATCAATCTTCTTGGTCCAATCTCTTTTCTTTGTGTGTTTATATCTCTTTACATTCTCCTCTATCTCCGTCCGTCTGCCAGTCTCCATAGTCAAGTATAATAAACACTCAACATATCACTCTAACATACTACTTAACCTCAACAACCATAAGATATAAATCAAATGTCAAAGGAACTCAATACATTCTAGTTATATTTAGTGATTAATTTGAGGACGGTCAAATGACTTTAATATACTATGTGTTTACAAGTCAACCCCAGGGTGTCTGTCGCGTGGGCCTGGCGTCACATATCACACACACACAGTATAGAAGAATGATTAGTGTATCTCCCCTTCCCCTGGTCTGGATATTTTGCCTGTTAGTGTGGGTTTTTACGACAAGCTGGTGGTGATATGGTTATACTACTGGTACTGACTCGCACTACAAGCTGGTACTGACTCGCATTACAAGCTGGTGGTGATGTGGTTATTCTACTGGTACTGACTCACACTATTAAGCTGGTGGTGATGTGGTTATTTTACTGGTACTGACTCATACTAGAAGCTGGTACTGACTCGCATTACAAGCTGGTACTGACTCACACCAGATTCTAATGACACGAAGCCTCCTAAATGGGGATTAGACAACAGGATCAAGAGACAGCCACTGAAGGTAGAACAATGAAGCTCCTCGCACCTATAATAACTTACCCCAAGAGCCTATATTCTGGACAGGGATGACAGATAGCAACGGACGGATAGATACACGGACGGATAACATGACTCTCTTACGTCCCCATCCCGTGGTTCAGCTGGGTACAAAAACTGATGAAGCATATAGCA